>NW_009635048.1:120546-122559 GCF_000690535.1 Cariama cristata | reverse complement strand
GGCAAGGCAAGGCAAGGCAAGGCAAGGCGAGGAAGGGTGCGTATCAGACAAAAGCATGATAGACTTTAACCACTTTACCAAGTGGGCGGACTTCAGAGGATGTTTCAGCTGATGTCTGTGTGATGCTTGGAAACCACCTTAGATTCTTTGTGAACATAGAGGTCACAAGAGAATTAACTCCTCCCATACCTTGTTTTTATCAAAGACATCACTGGAGCCAAGGTAATGAGAAGAGTGATCTATATTAGAGAGATCCTTTTTACAGTGATCCATGTCACTCCTGTTTTTCAGGTAAAAGATACATACCAGCTTATGCAGTCAAGTTTATTGTAATTTTAAACATCTGTTTCTCATAAATCTACGGATAGTTTTCAAAATTTATAGTAAAGAAAATAATTTTGCAGATTTTTAGCCTTTATCCCATATGACAACCATTAACATAACATCATGCCTTAAACATGTTTCCAAGCTGCCTTTGCTGCCCAACTTCCTCTTCAAGCCAGTATAAACGTTACCTCTAAACCCAAGGGCATATGAACTACTGTCTTCTCTTACCTGGCACATCTGATGACTGATATTATTGCGCTCAAAATCCTGTTACAGGCAAGAGGGAACTATCACACAGAACTAAGAATTTACTGTAAGTCTAATTAAAATCTTTACAATCTAATCAGAACACAACAGTTATTATTAGCCCAGTTATGAGAGTACTATTACTTATACTCCAAATTAATGCAGAAAAGCCTTGTTAGCAATATCCTTAAAAGCCTTACAAAAGGACATTTACTAGCCTATTTCTCTTTTCTCTCATGAGATGCTCACCCTTCCAGTGTCCCTGCGGATCCCAAGACTGATGGTTTCAGTGTTTCTCAGGAAGAAGGGGGTGAAAGGTGCTGGGTGGGTTTGGCGTAAGGAGTGGTGATGTTTCCAACAAATTGTCGTCATCCTGAGATCCTTATGGGGAGGAGTATGAAGACAGAAGCTTCCTCTTCCTTAGCCTTGAGTCACTTTCAAACCTTCCTTTAACACAACCCACTGTCTTCCCATCAGTTCCCAGCTGTCATTGCTATGAAGGGCTGCTCGTTGTGGCCCACTGGATTCCCAATCTCTGTCAGACTGGTGATCTGATGGGGAGCGGCTGAGGGAGCTGGGGTTGTTTAGTTTGGAGAAGAGGAGGCTGAGGGGAGACCTGATCACTCTCTACAGTGACCTGAAAGGAGGGTGTAGTTGGGGTTGGTCTCTTCCCCAAGTAACCAGTGATAGGACAAGAGGAAATGGCTTCAAGTTGCACCAGGGGAGGTTTAGATTGGGTATTAGGAAGAACTTCTTCACCGAAAGGGTTGTCAGGCACTGGCACAGGCTGCCCAGGGAAGTGGTGGAGTCACCGTCCCTGGAGGTATTTAAAAGCCATGTAGATGTGGTGCTTAGGGACATGGTTTAGTGGTGGACTTGGTAGTGTTAGGTTTACGGTTGGACTCGATGATCTTAATGGTCTTTTCCAACCTGACCGGTTCTATGATTCTATGATTCTATCACAGGAGAGCCCACGGGCACTGCTCCTCTCAGCAAGTGCTAGACCAGGCTGAACCCAGCTGGGGCCACAGCAAGCCCGGGCGAGCCTTGAACCCCCTGCCCTGCCTGGGCACTGCAGAACCTGCAGCCTGTTACCAGTCACGGCAAATCATGTTTACTGGGCGACCTTGTGACCTCATGGTCAGGTATCGCTCGCGAGAGAACTGGCCAGCAGAAAGCACAACTGTGGCAAGTTCCTTGCAGCGAGGCAGCCACTTCAGCACTTCTCCAGGTGAGTCAGGAGAAGCGTACAGAATTATTTGGGATTTGTACAGTTATTGAATATTTTGTTGCGGCTCCTCCTATAAAGCTGACCGAAAACGTAGGTTAGCACTTTTGCTGCTGATGACTTTTTTGGTCCTTGGGATTTTCTTGGTAACACAATTTTTTCCTCTGTATTATGTCTGATAAGATAGAACAAGAGACGTCTAAGACAGGGGT
>NW_009635048.1:76995-120515 GCF_000690535.1 Cariama cristata | reverse complement strand
TCTTCCGAGTTGCAACAGTTAATGCAAACTGTCAGCCTGCAGCTGTTAAAGTTAGCACGGCTTTTGGCAGAACAAATCTTCAGTTAATGCGTGGAGTATAAGTGTTTGAGAGGTTTAGAGGACAGTCAGCAGAGAATTTAAACTTTTTTTATTCTCTACTATGATTTTTTTATACTAAATGCCAGATTAATAAAGTCTTATAAAGCATTGCATGAAAGGTGAACATTGCATAGCTGTTATTCTTGCTTTGAAAATGAAGATTTTGGCTTCAAGAATTATTTGGAAAGTAATTTAAATTTCCATAGTGGATAGTTAATATGAATTTATTTAAGCCTTCATGTTGGGTTTTTTATTTTTTCTTTTTCTTTCTCTTTTAGGAAATATTTGGAGAGGCTTCCCAATGGCAGCTGAGTTTCTTGAAATTTGTAAAAACAGATGACAGATTTCTTTGCTGTTTCTAAAGTTGCCACGTAGTATACTTTCCTCACTTTATTTCCTGAAATGTTTCTACTCCTTGGGACAATAAAACCAAAAGTTCAGAGAAACTCCTTGAAATTCTTAAGCAAAAGTGATTCATCCCTGAAAGTCGGCATACGTCGATGAATAAATATGGAAAACCAGGGTGACATCTGAAGGCAGCTGGAGTTGCAGGCCCCCACCTCTGATGATCCACCTGGCTCACTGCCTTCCTTAGGAAGGGCAAACAAGAAATAATAATGCCTGGCTGCTCCTGACTCCAGAGTGAGAACAGGAAAGTAAATAAGCTTTTACCCCTGAGTAAAGAAGAGATGGGCTTTTTAGTGTAAGGTTATGGAAAATCTCAGACTGGTACCTCCTGGACCAGAAAACGATGCTCCTTCCCTTCTCCAACTGCACCCTCTCGAAGTGAAACACCCTCCCCAAATGGTGAGGTTTTTTCACCTGTAGTAAACACTTTAGTCATATTTTAAGAGTGATAATAAAACGTCCTAAAAGACACCATTGTTTTTTTCACAGAAATTAGAACATCCAGTGAACATTTTGTGAAATATTTTTTAAACTCTGTCCACTATGTCTAGAAAGAAGGTGAAATGTCAGAAAAACATGATTAAATGTTTTATGAAAATTGGGTTTAAGCATTTGTGCCGGTAGTTCTTTTAGGATGTTGAATATAGCTGTTAGCCTATATAAGTAAAATTTCTTTTTCAAGACTTTGCTCAGGCTATATTTTTTATTGTTAAATTGGGGTGGCAATATGAAACATTTTGCCTTCAATTGTAGTCTACACAGATCAAAGCTAAAAGTTGTGTCAACATCTTAAATAAATGGGAGAGGAGAATTACTTGAAAGGAAAAGCATTGTGCCATAAAAAAAGATATAAGCATGAACAGCTAATTACTGTAGATTCTAGAAAGCTAAACAAGATTCAGAGAAAGATGTACATGAGAGACTCAGAACTGCACAGGAGCCTACCAACAGCAGTGACATAAAAGGACTCAGATGCAGAAATTGGTAGATGTTTATAAACCGAGAAAACCAGTTTTAACATATAATACTGAGTCTTCTATAGTGATTCTTGCCCTTAATGTTTGCTTTATTCCCTCCGAGGTTTAAAGAAAATGTGTAAAACTCATCCTCTGCATTTTTATACCCTAAGTTTTTGATCTGATTTTCTCTTCCCCATAAGCTTTTGCACACAGATTGTTGAAAAAAAATTAATATAGACTTTTTAATCTTCTATTTATTTTTATTTTCTTCTCACCTAGATGTAATTTTCTGCATTTTGTAGTACTGCCTTTGGTCCTTATTTTCCTTTCACAGGAAAATTCTTTTCCTTTTGTAGGCTAACAATTTTTCCTTAGGGTATTTGATTCTGATTTAGTGGCTTGGAGAGAAATCTGCAAACCTTACAGAAGCATTTCATATGCAAGCAACTGTTTCCTTATGAGCTGAAAAACTGACAACTATGTGATTTTTACTTGTTTATACACATCTAAAAGTAGTTAATGCTTTGTCTAACTCTAAAGTGGCCCTAGCATTTTCTTTAAATGTGAGACACCATTATCCACTACCAGTTGCAGTTTCTTCCCTCCAAGGGCAGTGTTTTCTCTCCAGAACAAATGGGAAATTTTTAAAGGCGTATTCTATGACACAACACCAATAACAGAAGCTAGTTTTCAGTATCAACCGTTTCATAATATTAATTGCATTTCCTAGTGCAAGTAATTTAAGAAAATTAAAGCCATTGACACTGCTACTTTTAATTGTAAAATAATCCAGAATGTAAAACAATGGCAAAAGAAAGCTATTCACTCTGATCCATGTTATCTTCACTCTGTTCGGTAACCAAAGAAGAAAACAAGTGGGCACCATAACGTGTTGATCCATCCAGAAAGGATACTCATTGCATTGTAACTTTCTTTAATAGTATGTTCAGAACTCAGACTTGACTAAAATGACTGTGTAAACTGCTTAAAGTCTGCACCTTTCCCAAGGCTGGGTCAGTATTTTGATGCATGAATTGAAGCAGCATCACTTTAATTATATTTCATTGAAGTCACACAACCTGATGTTTTACTACTGAGAAATAAATAATGAGTGGTTCTTTGTGAAGATCCTTACTCTCTCTGATAATCATAGTAATTTTAAAAAATTGGGAAGGAAACAAACTAACAGTTATCTGATCCATCTACTGCCAGTTCAGAATTGCTCATTGTAATGTTTTTAGTCTTTTGTTCAATTTTGTTTTAAAAGCTCCATATAACATGGCTTCCACTAATTCCACGGGGAGGACATTCAATTTAGAAAAGAAATAATGACAGCTCTTAAGTGGGTTCCCCCCGCCCCCAGCCTTAATTTAGGCTCACTGAATGATCTGCTTCCTTTGGGCATATTTGCTCAAGGTGACATTACAGAACACTGGGAAGTGAGAACACTGCTTTAAAATATTCAGGCTAAAAATTCCACCCAAACCCACTGAAATTTAAAGCAGTCATTGCACTGGGTGCAGTTAGTTTTGCGTTGTGTCTTTTAAAGGACATCCCTGTTGTAAAGGATACTGACATTCACACATGTAAGACTTTCAGCCCGTGGCGTAATAAAACAAAAGAATGAGTTATTAAGGTCCCTAATGACTCTCACAGAAGGTTAAGCTTGCAAACTGCAATAGCACGCATGTTGTGTTTTGCTGATTTTGGATAATAGTATGTTAGACATAAAGTTCCACCCTCTTCTTTTGAATGTTCAAACTTGATCGTGCATACTTGTTTTCCGTTACTTTATTTCTGATGGTAGCCCGGAGTTCTTCCTCTCTGACCTGGCTTGGTTGCCCTCCGTTTCCCAGCCATTGACGCCTGCACATCGAAATTCTGCCATCCCCATCGAACTGACCCAAAAGGTGTCTTAGGCTATGCCTGCCCCCCTACATCAGCAGTGCCAGGGAACGTCTGGGGGACAGGTATTCAGTCGTCCACATGGCTAAATTTACAGAGCAGTCCCTGACTAGCTGTGAAAGCCCTTCAGTTCTCATTCAATACTCTTCGTCATCTGCTGTATGCTACCAAAGTTTTGACTTCTATTTCTGTCAATGACGACAGCCTTTATTGCCTTCTCAAGGCGCACTAACAAATGCTTCTGTACGTTTCCTCAGGCAGCCGCTCACACTAGTGAATCTCGCTGTGAGCCTCAGCAAAGCCACCTCTCTGTTGTCTGCTAAATTTCTTAAATTTCTCTTCCGTGATATAGCCAGAGGAATAAAATAAAATAAAATATAAAAAAAAATAAACTAAAACAAATTGACAGCAGGTAGACAGTTCTCGTGTGCAGTTCATTAGACATCACACTGCTCCCTAGTACATCACAATTCCTTTTCCTTCTCTTCTGAGAGCATCCATCTCATTTATTGTCTCTGTTCTGAGGGGTCATGGCCCTTCATTTCAGATAAAGGCTTTACCTTAATCTAAATAATAAGCCAAACTGATAAGACCATGGATGACACGAGGGACTGTCACAATGGTCTTAAACAGAAATGTTACTTTTATTTGATTTATTTATTCTGCTAGAGGTACACACAAGGGAATAGAACAAAGTAATCTTTCTGAGATGGTCTTTACTTTACACATTCATGTCTTGGTCGCTCGGTCATTTGAGGAATTTGGAGTTAAATGTGCATTTACATAGTGGCACACCTATCTGTAGGACTTTCACTGATAACAAAATACATGGCAGATACTTACGGACTCAAAAGTATTAGATTCAAATGTGGTTTATTTTAATTACAGAGCATTACATTTCCAGAACTCTATTTAAAATACTTACTTGTTATAATGTCATAGGAGTTACCAAGTTTCAACATTTCTAGGAATGTCAAGACATCCTAATCTAGCATTATTAAAATGAAGAGAGACCTTGCTTATCAATATTAGATGAGTGAAAAATAATTTTTATAAAAAGAAAAATGCCTGAAAGAAAAAATACACTTGCAAAATGTGTTATTTGACCTGATTTTCATTTGCTGGTTAACTTTTTTTTTTTTCAAAATATTGATCTTTTACTAATGAAAAAATATCTAAGATAGGGAGTTTCTTACCTAAATCATATGGGAAGGAAAAGCAAGGAAAACAAGTTCTAAAGGAACCTAATACTTATTTTATCAAGAAAAACCTTGTAGCAGTTTTTCAAATCACTGAATGTTTCTTTCTTTTTATTTATTTACTTTTCATTAGACAGTGTTTTCCTACTTTATTGGTATTAAATTACACTCTAATGTAGTCATACGTGTTGTTCAGGTACTATAAGAAAATATATAGGTGAGGAACCTGTAGGAGCAAATAGGTAACAGCAGATAAAATAGAAACCTGTAAATTTATTGTGTAATTCTTGAGAAATAAATGTACAGAGAGAATGTAAATTAGCTCCCTTTAGCTAATCAGCAGACAGGGATTTGCATAAATGAGAAAAAAAGATTATATGATATTCCTAAGTCTCCATGCATTATCTGAGTTCTGTGATTGGCTGAGACAAATCAATTTCAGTATAATAATTAAAAGCAACATAGCCTAATGGGAACATTCAGACATTTAAGAAGATAGTAAATGTTCCTTATCATCATAAGTTAGAAAAATACATTCAATTAGTATATTAAAATACTATACATTGCCACAATACGTTTTAATCTGTTGTCAAGTTGAAATGTAGCACAATCACATTTCACTATTTTGTCCAGATATAGTTGTTTACAAAGTAATAAAGGTTCAGTAAAGGAAGAATAGAAAATAAAGCATCCATTATATTTCACAAAGCAACTTTTGAGATGTTCTTCCTTTCTTTCCTCTGCGTTTTCTGGGCAAGGACATCCCGAGCACCTGCCTGCTAATACATCAAAGCGCTGTTTGACTGAGTGCTATTTCTAAAGCCTTTAAGACCAAATTTGAACTGAATAACTCAGTTCAGGAATCATTCAATAATAAAGTGGAGATACAGTGCATACTTCTTTTTCAAGATGTGCTGATCATCACACAGTGTCATTCTGGAACTGGTTTTCTTTTGATGCCCATGTATGTGTCTGCGTGCACGAAGGGCATTGAAGAAATGATTGTGTTGCTGCTCATTGCAAGGTCTCTTAAATGCCAATTAGATGACACTAAAAGTTTATTGATTTGGCAAGAGCAATATTAATTGTTAGCTAGGGAAGAGAAGGACCCCTGTCTAGAAGCTACTTAATCAAACCTGTGACTTTCAGTTATCGTGTGGTTTGTAGTTGCATTACTGATATACAATGTGATTGTGCCATAACTAGTTTGATCAAAGGGCACGTGGTAAACTGCTAATTTTCTATTTTCTCTTCCTCTGTCTCTCTTCTTTTCTATACCACAACATAATTTATAAATGTATACATCATAAATGCGGAGGCCTTTTATAAACAAGATGATCCTATATTTATGACTATACAACACAAAAGACTTGGAAGTAATGAATGTTGCTAAAAAGTCTGAACAACAGTTTGATCTTCTCTTGAACTTAAACTTTTTGTTACCTGGAAAATGTATTCAAAATCTGTGTATCAGCTATTACTGCTATTTTTTTTAAAAAATGTACCTTTCTCTAAGCTCTGAAAGTCCATACACAATGTCATATGTGCATTCAGAACTGTAATCAGGAATGCATTTAAGCTATTTTAAAATTATAGTATTCAGTTAAATAGAAATCAATCTATACTAGTGTTGCTATTGTGTGTGCCTGTCATATCTTCCCATGTCAAATCAATTTGTAGTGAAGACTAGAAATGACCAATCATACATGATTTATGTATATGCAGTATAAATGTAAGTAATTTCTACTTCAAACCAAGATGGACAGTTTGTGCTCAAAAAGGAAAAATATAGGAAATATAAACCACCATTTAGAAAAATGACATAAATTATAAATAGTCTTGTAAGATATACATTGTGTGAAGAAGCCCTTTGTTTCCCAAAGAAGCTGATTATGTTGTAGCTTTCCAGATTTGTCTTTTGAAGTTCTTGCCCTGTTTCAGAGATGTAAGAGCTCTAAGTTTGTTAGCAAGTACACATGAGGAAAGAGAATGTTAAATACAGTTGTGAAATTCTGTACTGATGGGAACGGATGTGGTTCCACGGATTTTGATGAAGCTGAAAACACAAACACCAGCTGGGAATTCATCTTAGCTATTTAATGACAATCTTGTTTAAGAGTAATTTAAAAACCTTAATATATGAACTGCAAAAGAAATATTAACATTTGTCAATTGCATAAATATACTACTAAAATTGTTTTAAGACTGTAGTGGGTTGACTTTTGCTAGAAGCCAGGTGCCCACCCAGCTGTTCTCTCACTCCCCCTCCACAACAGGACTGGGGAAAAAAATACGATCAAAAAGTTCATGGGTCGAGATAAAGATAGGGAGATTGCTTGCCAATTACCATCAAGGGCAAAACAGACTGAACTTGATGATTAATTTAATTTATTGCTAATTAAAACTAGAGTAAAATAGTGAGAAACAGAGACAAACCTAACCCTCCACCCTTGGTCCTTCTTCATACCAGGTTCAACTTTACTCCTTCATTCATGACTCCTCTACCTCCTTTCCCTACCCAAGCAAAGCGGTGTGGTAGGGGTAGGGGAAGGAGGTAGACATCCATAACAGTTCTTCCTTCCTTCTCACATTTTTTCCCTGCTCCAGTGTGGGTCCCTCCCAGGGGCTGCAGTCCTTCACAAACTGCTCCAGCATTGTTCCACTCCACCACGCAGAGTCCTCCAGGAATGGACTTCAGTGCAAGTCCCCCACTGGTCACAGGTCCTGAGAGAAAACCTGATCCTGTGTGGGCTCTTCTCCACAGCCACAGCTCCTACCAGGAGCCTGTTCCTGAGTGGGATCTCCATGGGCTGCAGCTTCTTCCAGGGCATGTCCACTTGCTGTGGTGTGGGGTCTTCCACGGTCTGCAGTGTGGAGATCTACTCCACAGTGGTCCTCCATGGGCTGAAGAGGACAACCTGCATCACCACGGTCTTCACCACAGGCTGGAGCATGTCCTCCCCTCCTTCTTCTCTCACCCTGGTGTCTCCAGGGCTGTTCCTTTCACATTTGTTCTCATTCCTTTCTCTTACAGCTGTTGTGCAATGTATTTAGCCTTTGTTACATAGGTTTTCCTGGAGCATCTTGGCTGCGGGGCTGGGCCGTGCCCCGCGGTGGTTCGGTTGGAGCCGGCTGGAACCGGCTGTGTCTGGTTCAGGGCAGCCCCAACCTCTCCTCACAGAGGCCCCCCTGCAGCCCCACTCCACTTCCAACATGTGGGCACGTGCAACCTATACAAATGACTCCTGCTTTTCCTGTGGTATCTACTGTAAAATAGCAATAATAATAACAATAATAATAAAGTGGTTGTATAGTTAAGTTCTTCTATAATTATTTTTCCAAAGTTGAAAATGTAAGTGATGCACATTTGTAGTTCAGTGGGCTGAAAGGTACCTGCCCTTTTTGCTGGTGCAGGCTTCATGACCCAGGGAGCTATCTCCACGGATGAGCTAGTAAATGATAAGCTGATCCACCTAATAATGTGGGCACGTGCAACCTATACAAATGACTCCTGCTTTTCCTGTGGTATCTACTGTAAAATAGCAATAATAATAACAATAATAATAAAGTGGTTGTATAGTTAAGTTCTTCTATAATTATTTTTCCAAAGTTGAAAATGTAAGCAAGTGATGCACATTTGTAGTTCAGTGGGCTTAAAGGTACCTGCCCTTTTTGCTGGTGCAGGCTTCATGACCCAGGGAGCTGATCTCCACTGATGAGTTAGTAAATGATAAGCTTATCCACCTAATAAAGTCAAGTCTTTTCTATAATTTCCTGAAACACAGTTAAATAAGTAATCGCATCTCTTATTTACAGTAATTCTACTGGAAAGTGGCATCAGAAAAATATGTAGAAAGAAAAAACACAGACAGTAAGTTCGGCAACCTGATTTCATAGAGATGTTGAGAATCCACTTTATTAAAACATGATGTCCTTGGAACTATGTCCTTTCCAACTTGGTTCCAAAAAGTAGTATCTAGCAGGTACTTTGCTTGGAAACGTGATGACTGATGGTCTTAGATATCATTTGAAATTGAGCTTTTTGACTTTATGCATCAAATGTAGGGGATTGGCTTCCTCTTCGTAATCAGAAACTGAATGTGTTGCAGTTTAAAAATTAAAAATGAAAAGCCTTTTGATTGATGTTGCTTTTAATTTAGTTGGAGCCATAAATCATCCTATGATTTTCCGTGAAGGGTGTTGTATAAATGTTTTGTATTCATGACTGGGTCACAAAGTGCCCTCTGCCTTGGTCTCTTGACTGCCATTTTTTCCACACCAAACATGATGTAATGAAATTGGTTTCAGAGTGTACGTATGGTGAATACAGATGTCATCTTATTACAATCAGTAAAATATCCATCATCACTCTTAATGTTCAGACATCACTACGTTGTTTTAAAGTAAATGGTAACAAAATCAGGCCTATGGTTACAATAGTGTGCAATTTTAATCTAAACAACTAAATCCTATGAGTGGGGAAATTATGTGAGAAGAATGCCCTAGAAAGGCGTAGTCCTTCTTCACAATGAAGATGGATGCAAATCCCAGTCTTAGGACAGCCAAATTGTTGCTACATTGGAAAACAAAAGCAATGTAATGGAAGTCTCAGGCAAGGAAACGGAGAGAAGATAAATTCCCGCTTATCAGTATTAAGTACTTCTTAATACGGTCGAGCATTTTATTACTAATCATGAATGTTCCCTGGTCCACTTTGCCAATCAAGCTTTAGTTTAAAGCATAGCAAAAATAAATATTCCGTAGCATTAGTTAAAAAACCCCGCACGCTACAGGTAGTTTTTCCTGTTGCAGTTTTATTTTCACTTCCCTGTTGTTACAGTGTTTTCATCTGTCCGTGGGTCAAAACTAAAAACTGTGCTGACCTGCACGGCTTTTCAACAATGTGGTTATGGGTTCCCAAGGGACTATTTTTTGAAACTATTAAGCTTTTCTGTTTTGTAACAACAGACAAACTTAACCTTGGGCAGAAGCTGTATCATTGTCTTTAGTCAGAAATATAGGGGTAACCACACTAGATGAAAAAACTAGCACATCTAGTCTGGTCTCCTCTCTCGGGTAACAATCAAGAAAAGAAGGAAGTACAAAAAAAATTAATAATCCAATTTTCTGAGCAATCACAAATGACCTGACCTGACAGTGTAAGAAATTCCTCTTAATGCTAGGAAATTTAGACTGTAGTATGCCTTAAAGGATAGGAAACACTCTTTAGTCGTAGAAAAAAAAATCCTTTGCAATATAAAATGGTCGTGTTATCTTTGTGAGTACTTTTTAAATCCTATATTTAATCTGAAGTATCTGGAGGTATTAAATTTCACACAATCAATACATTGTATAAATCAAATTAAAATAATTTCTTGCCTCTCAGCTTCACTGAATGCCCCCAACTTCTCTGAATTTCCTTTCTGAATACTCAAAGAAGGTAAGTGCATCCTCTGAATTAGTCTGTTCATCTTCTTTAACATCATTTACTACAGTGTCATCCCCAGCCTAAATTGTCCGAGTTTATGGTCTGTTCCATCTTCACCAATAAGGTTTCTGATGGATGTGAAGCTGGAATAGCAGCTGTATGCAAGCCTTTGTTGCTGATGTACCCCTGTCTGAGAATGGCAATAGTAAATGTGAACGTTCCGTGTGTGTACTATGAACTTCACTACTCTCTGGGTGTGTCAGGAAACTACCAAGTAAGGTTTTTTTAAAAAAAGCACTCATTGTATAGTGTTCCTATATTTTAAGTGGAATGGAGTAACAAAAATCTAACTAATTTGCTAGTAGAACATTTGGAAGTGATTTTACTTTGATTCATTAACACAAAGTAAAGATGAGCTAAAGAAGTCAGCTGAGAAGGAATAGTTCATCATCTTTTAACAGATGCAGTTGACTACTTGCTTTCCTGTTCATCGCTTTCTTCCAAACGGTCTGATCTTGCAGTGGGTTCTTCTCACCTAAGAGTGACTGCTGTAGACAGCCAGTCAGATTACAACCTGCCTCTACCTCTGTAAACAGGAAAATCTGGTGAGATAAAAGGACAAAAGAAAAAAATCATGCTGAAGATGGTCAAACACAGGGACAGGTTGCTTTCTAAGGCTATGGATTTTTATCTTTGAAGATACTCACAGCTTGACTGAAAAAGGCCCTGGGCAACCTGACCTAACTGGACCTGCTTCGAGGAGGAAGTTGGACAAACTGATTTCCAGGGGTGCCCTCCCACCTAAATTATTATATGAATCAGTGATCTTCTACCTGACCTTGTGGTGCCATCCCTATTTGTCTACTTGAAAGCACGCAGACTTAGATCTTTTGTACATTATTCATCAGAAGTTGCAGGTTATATTTTCCAGCGCTACTTGCTGTTTTATCCATACAGAGGAAAGTGATTCCATAAAATTTTAAACTATATTGATTTCTACATTTGAAAGGTTTTCATTTACTAAATAAGCATTAATACCTAGACTAGCTGAAAATATTGGTTACATTATGAGTCATTATACATTTGAAGTCCTTGCCAAATGGTGAGAAAGTACTGACTATTGTACTGCAAAGCTTTTTCCTGAGTAACCATGGGTTATGAACAGAATGCATCCAAACTGTTAGAGAATTAACTATCAGAAATGTATACAGAAAGCAAATTATTCTGTGTCTCTCTCACTTTAGTGTCCTCTTGCTATGCCCCCTTACAACACCTTCCAGATGATTTTATGGACCAAAACTGGTTGAAACTAAGATCTCTTCCAGGAGAGCAATTCTAATGTCACTGTCATTCTGTTCTCTAACATTATTATGATGGTTGTTACATTACAGCTAGGAATGCTCAGCATTTTTTCAAGTAGGAACATATTTACTTAAGAAACAGTGGCAGATTGATCTTAGTCTTTTCCAAAGACTTCTTTTCATATTTTATTTATTCTTTTGATAAATACAAAGTAACCCTGACTGAGAAATACATCAGGAAGACTACCTATCAGCCTCTCTTTTGGATTCCTTAGAATTAAAAAAAAAAAAAAAGAAAAGAAAGAAAAAATTCATTCATGTAATAATACGTTTTATACTTTTATCTTATGCGTTTTAGGTTTGGTGGGTTTTTTTCCCTTTCATATCTTAGTTATCACATCCACATTTTATGTTTCATTGGGTAAGGCTGCCATATTAAGGCAGCTAATTTGTTTTTACAACTTCTAAAATTAACAGTCACTGTACTTGTTCTTTCCTTCATGTTAACCTGATTATTGCGTCTAATCTTCTGTATACTTATTCTGAGTCAACATTCTTTGTTCTTCGAGTCTCTGTACTCTTTTATCATTGTTCTAATATTTTTTAGAAATTAAAGGAAAGAAGTGACATAAGTATCTACAAAGCTTAAATGAATAAGACATTCTATTTAGCCTGATAATCTTTCCTCCTTCTCCTAACCCTCCCTTTTAGAATTTTCTCTTTCTTTTCTCTAGTTATAAATAAATAGAAGGGTAAAAAAGAGGCTTACCTTCCAAACTAGAATAAATTTTTTAAGTGTGTCCATCACATCTCCTAAAGTGTACTGTCCATAGCTTCCAAGACTGTTTTCTCCTTCCACTAAATCAAAGATCTTTTTTAAACTCCATAAAAGATAAACTTAGAGCTGTCCTCTTCAGAACCTGACTTACCATCTCCAGATGACCCATGACTGATAAATTACTTATGAATTCTGCTTGCTGTCATGACTTGTTCATGTCCAAAGGCCCTTTTAGTCTTTTACCAAACACTTTCATGGAGATCTTGTACTGGAACACTAAAAATAAGCTTTTGGAAGTGCATCTCTTGAGGTCCTTGACATTTCATTCCTTAATTGAAACCAGTGCCTTGGAATTTCTGCAACACCCACATATTTACATGCTACGTATGTTACAGTCTCTTACTGTAGAGTGCCTTGAACAATGGATAGGAGAAAGCAATCTTTTCAAAAATTTCTTTAAATTTAACTGGAGTCTGAACAGTCGATAGGAGATGTAAGGCAGGATCCACACAAAAGTGTAGAGACAGTAAAGCAGAGTTTAGGACCTAATCGGAATACCAATTGGCTCGCTCTATATTGATTCAGAAAAATAAGTGGAAGTGATGACTTTTGTTCTTTTTTTCTCCATAGCCCAATATTCAGCATGTTGAGAAGTTGACGGAAGAAAGATGTGAGAAACTCATTCCCTTACTCTGCTGGGGAGGACAGGAAAGTGCACCTGTGTTGAAGACAAACATTACATTTACCAGGTAGCGATGTGCTTTCCTTCTCTTCTGACTCAAGCTGCTCACATCATGTTGAATATTAAATGTGAGTTGGCCATTAAAGAGTTAGGACGGAAGAGCAAGGGTCTCCAGCCTTGTAATATAATGCCCAGCAGGACACGACAAGACATGAGGTTGGACTTATGTTCACCACATATAGGCTATCTCATTTAGCAGTGCATTGTAGACATACGTTAGGGTATCAGAAACATCAACACAGGACTGGCCAATAGGAAACTGGATTTACAAGAAACCCACACCTATTTGGAGCCGTAATGAGATGCCAGGCTGGAATACTGTAAGGTATTTAGTGTGATATAGCTCTCTCACATTTAAAGAAGATAAACAATAGTAGTTTCTTCTGTAAGTAATGCTAATATAAAATAAGTAAAGTTCAGATAGCTTTAGAGAGCCCTATCGTATCATCATGACATGTACACAATCTTTCTCTACCAGGACAGTCTACTGTCTTCATAATCAAATTATTATTTTAGCATGTCTAACGCTACAGTACTTTCTAAGAGCTCTCCACAACAATTGAAGAGCAGCAACATAGTCCAGCTCAAGGTGAAAGAGTGCAGTTTGGATCGCCCCCCACAAATCTGTCAATTCTTGACAATATCCACTCCAAGTACCACAGAGCCTGTATGCTCCTCTGTCCTGAAAAGCATTGGTGGCAGAAAGGTCTGTTGAAGCTTCCCTAGCCCAAGGGTAAAGACTGGAAAGTGGAGGTGGGATCAATCTTATCGTAAAGATGTGAGTGTATTTAGGACTTGTCTTTGAAAAGTATATACAGCTACAGTGGAAATCTCAATTTGGGGGACGGGGTAACAATCCTGAAATATCCTCAGAAGCAGCGCAGTCTGGAGAAGAATCTCAGTGCTGCCCCCAGCAACTACACTTCGGTAAGCTGCTCAGGTCTTCTGGTGTTCCTAAATCTGATACACTTATTCCGTGCTGGAACTTGGGTTTGGAAATGTTACACAAAATAAACAAGAAATTAAGTATTTCTACATTTTCCTGGGGTACCAGGGAAAAGGAAAATTAAAACAGTTCAAATTTTATCAAAACATTTAACAATTCTTCTTACATTCTTATTAACTGACAAGAGATTATAGCCAGAAGTAGCTATATCTGAGCCCAAAGGTCATTACAACCTTCATGATGTTAACCCAGAAGCAGTGCTGGGAGTTTGTCACTATCAGTCCCATTTAAACTACAGGAAATATCTGGAAAACATCTGCATGACAGGCAACACTTAAACATATTCATTTATTTAAAACCATTCACAGTCAGAGAAACGCCATGTAAGGATCTAACTCAGGCAGGTTCAAGATGCACAGACAGTGATGCATTCAGCTTTGAATATTCTTAAGGCAGGAGATTCTATGTATAGAAACATATTCTGTGTAAGTGCATGCTGTGGGTTTCTCAAGGGTCCTGCTTCATCCCATATGAACTTTAAATAGCATTTTCTGTATCAACAAAGTTACTGAAGCAAATATGTGAGCTGAAAGCTTCCTAGATGTGATCCTTGTGAACTTCTTCCTACACGGTTAAAAATGTTAAAAGCTTACGAAAACAGGCTCCTATTAAGAGGTCAAAATTTTTAGGCAAGAATACTTATGCTTAAGTCATTTTGGATCACTAAAGGCTAAGTCTGTTTTACTTCTGTATCCTCAGTCATACCAACACTGGTCTTCATCAATAAATGAAACACGTGTTTTTCGTATTTATCTTCATTCAAAAAAACTTAAGTTCAAAATAAATTTTAAAAAATCTAGTTTAGAAGGTTCATCCAAGAAGAACAAATTATTTAAAACTGAGAGAATGATAATGAGGTGTAATAATGAAATCACTGAGCTACCTGAAATGTTACTATGGCTCCATCTCTATGGTATTATTGCCCAAGTATTATATTAATAACATGTCAAAATAAGCCAATGTTCATTAATCATATTTCCTTAATAGCTGATACAAAAATAAAAGCAAAAAGTTCCCAACATTTCTCCTGACCCATGATGTCACTCATAATTTCATGAAAAACTCATGCCACAGAAGAATAAACGCACTCTTCCTTCTCCTTTTACTCAAGAAGTCAAAAGCAGAAGCTAATAGGCACTACGTTTTGATGAGTGGAACAGTAATGAAGAGTGGTGTGTAACATGTTTGTGACTGCAGTTGTGCAAATAACAGATCTTTCAGTGCAGGTGATGCAAAGTGTTTCCAATTAAAATGGTCAGGCTTGCTGTTGCCTTTTTAGCCATTAAATTATTGTAACTAATGTTGCCAAGATTTATCTCAAAACAATTTGCAGGAATGAAATACGTAGATCTGTCTAAAATATTTATGCTCTGCTTTATCTAATTTTTGAAAGGCTGCAACTATCTTCTGAATTTGACTTGAACTGGAATAAGTTTATTGTCCTCAGCATTTATTTATTTAGGAAACAAAACCATCCAATCAGTAATATTTAGGGCTTTTAGTCAGATTGGGAGCTTTTCCCAAGAGTTTAGTGAAAACAAGAAATAGTACCTAGTAGACCATGAATTCAATGCTTCCTGTGTGATTTCTACAGTAACACTAGTACCATTTTCCATTTTGCCTGAAAGAAGATGTAGATGACACTACATTAAAGGCTAATTCAATTAAAATGCATGTCTGATTTTTTTTTTTAATTTATTTAAAAGAACATGTATAAAATGTAGGTGGGAAGTTCAGTCCTTTCCGTAAGCAATATCATTATGTTAAAAGTTATTTTATTTTTTTGGTTTTCATTGCTCATTTCTAATAGCTCCCATCAAAACATGTCTGGTTTGCATCTTCCTCAGCCCCCTCACTCCCCCCCACCTGACACACAGAGAGACACGTCTGCTCTCCTAAAGCTAGTTAGGCTTTGTATTAAAGATTGACAACTATAACTACGATTGTTAAGGGGTTAATAGGAGAGATAAGTCTTTTAATATGTCTTTAACTGGACACTGTAGAGATAAAGAAGTCAATACAATGCTCATAGTCCTGGCTATCTACAGTATCTCCCCCTGAGATTTTTTACAGCCCTCAATAACAAATGCAACTCATATCTATAACATGTTTATAATGGCTATTCATCCTTAATCTAATTATAAATGGGACTTCTACAAAAAATATATCTGAAAGGCAAAATGTGCAGTTATGAAAGTAAAGAGGAAGATATTCCCATGTGCTTGAAGTGTTTTCTTCCAAATGTATGCTTCCTTGAGGCTGCTAAAATTGCAACTACACCCAGGCAATGTGATTTCTGTGCGTCCTTTTAGTCTTCATTACTTCATAAATTCAACAAGCATTATAAACAAATAGACTTTGTAAATAGTAATGTAAATAGTCATGGCCTACTCATTTTCTCCTCCTTCTGCTTAAAAGCTATAAATCATATTACAATGTATAGTAAATTATAATCACATGCTAATTAAAAATATATGGTCCTGTGGGGAACTAACAATAATCCGTATAACTTTAAAACTAACTTATAGGAAAAATGTTTAGGAATAAAATTCAACACAACTCGGCTTTTACTGTTATTAATAATGCGTTATAAAAAGTTGTTTCCCTGTCAATGCAAGGATCCCTGAATTAGTTACTAAAGGCATTCATCCAATAAACTCTGTCTTGCAATAGCATTCTAGGGATTTTCCCTTGCTAATTACTGTAAAGTATTTTGTTAAGTTACAAATTACTGTAATTTGTTCCTTGACAAAGCACTCTTCCTCTGTGAGCCAGTATGGGCCCAAAGGTCTGTTTGTGTTTTCCTTTTGCAGGAATTTACTGAAAATATCAGACTCTGAATAACATTTAGGAGAAAAAAAAAAATCCTGTTTCTAATTTTTTTCTCCAACATGAATTTTCGGAACATAGTAATAGACTGGCAATGCAGATTTAATGGTAGTGGTTTTCAGGTTATAATGTCCAGTCTTTTCAGGCAAAATTCCAACTGTAAGACTACTTCTGTATTTCCTAATGACTTTTTAATTCTATTTTAGCCTAATCACAAGACTGGCCTTGGAAGAAGTGAGCACTTCCCTTCCTTCAAAGCTCATAGAACATTGTCACTATGTTGATGGATTCTTCACTGGTTTAATTAAGTCATATATTATAATTGAATCAGTCGGGAGAAATGCATGAAATGTTTCATCTGGGACTGACCCAATAGGGATTTTTTTTTTTTTTCCCCATTTTCCACCAAACTGAAAGATCAGTTATTTGCACAGCATTAATCCCTGCCCTCATCTCCATCTCATGATGTTGGATTTACACTAGACCTGTATCAAGTTTAATTTCACAAAGAATGGATTAGGACAGGCCTCTTTCTAAGGATTAGGTTTGTCTTTCACAACAGTTTCATAGAGAAATATATTCCAGTTGGCCTGCAAATTGTTTGTGCTATAGATAATGAAGTGGCCTTCTTTATCCACATCACATGGTTGACTTAAATCTGTATAAACTGAGACATCCAATGTCCACCTTTCATTCAGGAAAAATATGTCCAATAATTCAAATCCCGTATATGGCTGCCGCAGCTGAAACTGTAATAGCCTCAATCTCTGTTATTGGGATACTTTAAACGTCAAAACAGAGGCATGTGCCAGCAAATAGCATCCCTTTTTTCCCTAGACTTTATTTCTGAAAAAAAGTATAGCTGTGTTTATGACAAAGAAAAAGAGAAGCAGGAAAAATGAAAGCTATAACATGGCTTTGAGGAACAGCTTAGAGAAAGAAAACTTTTGCAAATTTAATACTGGCAAGTAGATCATAGCTCCTGTTGTTTGATTCACCTGTTTTCAAGGAAAAAGAGCTTTGCATAGACTTTTACAATAAATGGTTTTCCTCAAATGTCTTGAATGTAGTCATTTTATCTTAATAAAAACAAGATGTAAAGCTACCCTTTCTGTCTACTTAGATTAAAAAGTGTTCACATGTATTTCTCATCCTCTGCTACCTAGATCTGAATTTTATTTTCTTCACTGATTATAATGACATTAGAATTTAATAGAAGTATATGTATCTCTAGCGGTAAAGAAGATAAGTTTTCTATTTCTCTTTTTAAAATAAAACACAACACTTTACTGTTAACTGATAAAAGAAATAGAAATTAAAACTTACTTATTAATAATTTATTTAGATGTATTATTTTACGTTTTCGTTAAAGGATGCATGCTGTTGAAATGAAAATAAATAATTTATAAACTCAATTTCAACGGATAGTCCTCATTCAGGTTTCTAAAATGCTGGATATCCAACAACAAATTTCAAGTAACGGGGTCATGGAGCTACAGAGCATTTCAAGGTCAAAGATGTGATCATTCTGAACAGTAGGTTGGTTTTAACTTCACTTCCATCTTAAACATAATACCAGATGGCATGGTGAATAATAAGAAAAATAAGCTTTTTGCATAAGCTGACTGCCAAAAAGTATGTATTCCTGTATGTTACAGCAGGGACCCTTCCTAATAGAAATGGAGTTTAAGAATTAACAGGAGGTGGAAAGGATTTCATTTCTTTTGTAGATATACTAGTGCTGTTTAGTGTTGGCTAACCTCAGAAGGGAGGTTTTCAAAGGCATAAATGTCAGTGAGAAGCCCAAATCCCATTCTTTGGAAGTCAGTAGTCGTTAGACACCAAGCTGGTATTGATGCCTTTGAAAAGCTTCCCCAAGTGCCAGATTCTGTAAGAAGTTGAGCACCAATCAACAGGAGATGGGGCTGCTCAGCACTTCAAGGGATCAAGCCCACAACGTCTGTTATGGCATTCACCTCACATCAAAAGGAGCTCAGTTGCTGTTTAATTGGTATTGGTGCTTTAAGATAACGCTTTACTTTGGGAGGGTTGTATTTTGTCTTAGTGCATATTATGTCTTACATCCTTACTTGGGATTTTTAGTCCTTGCACTTGCTGTGGATTTGACATGTCTTAACTTGATGAAAGGAGTTTATTTTCTTCACTTTAATGACTATATCATCTGTTCCTTTTAGCTTTTTCTCATACATATATATGAAAAATAGAACACAGAAAGTTAAAAAACCCAAACTATCCTGGCAATTTCCTATACAGAAACTACTTCAGCATTATGCCAATAATGAAACTAATGTACAGCGTCAAGTGCTGTCACTCACAAAGGCACATTGAGCCTGACGTAGACAGCAGGGAATAATGGCACTTCTTCAAAAACTGACAAAGAAAAAAACCTCATTCATTATGTATATGCATTAATAAATACAAAGTTCAATGGATGAAAGAAGAAGCAGTTTTTAAAATGTAATGCTGCATCTTGTATGACAACCAGCTGGTAACTTAGGCCTTGTTTCAGTAGAAAAAGAGTATTTGTGCTGAGCTTTGAACTTGTACAGAGTCCAGTCTTATTCAGCAAACTGTACGCTTAAAAGTGAATAGATTCACAACTATAAAGAGGTGTGTACCATTCCATTTTTTTGCAATGAAGTAGGAGAAATATGCATGATCAATTTACTGATGTCAGATTAGGAGACATAACTCTCTAAGCTAATTTGAGTATTTCTAAGCATGTGAATTTGCCTCAGATTCTAGCACAACTAATGGAGTTTCAGTATTTGAGTTGATGCCCTTCATCCTGATATTCAGTGCCTTTTTATAACCCTTTTAAATTCTGATAGCAACAACTCCAACTTTCCTTGTCCTTTCTGCCAGGAATCATTCAGCCCGATGAAGCCAACACACAACTACATTTCCTCCTTTAGAGCAGATGGACGTATTCACAGAGTTCCCTGCTCACCCCATCACTCCTGCTCATCGTGCTCCGTTGTAAGGTTGCTTTTGTCATTTTTTCACTGTAAGTCACAAATCTGTAGTAGGTGGGCCCTATTAGTAAATGTAGACCTAACCTGTACAGTCGTTATCAGTCTGTATCAAGCATTCCCTCATTTTTTACGTGTAGTAGGCCAAGATTTGGCTCTCAGTTGCTTTTAGAACTTTCATATAATGTATTCTTCCCTTCCCTAATTTCTGTTTGAGAAGGGAAGAAATTCCTAGGTTTTGAAACAAGCACAGAGAATGTATTGCATTTGTTCTCAAAAAATTGTCTCTTATCCAAGTCCACCTTTGTTTATGACATCCCACACAGATCTCATCTGTTATTTTTGTAGCGTATTTTGAAGATCCATTTGGAAATATTTCTGGATTCACAGATGAAATAAATTATCACTGTCTCATCCACTTATCAAATATAACTCTGAACAACACCATCAACCTAACTATGCTTCAGCCATAAATGTGCAATTATCATTCCAGGGGATCTAATTTAGTGTCCATTGCTGTTGCTGCCCTGGAGATTGATTCTTGCAAAATTCATAAAATATTACAATTCACACAGAAAAATAATGACAGGAACAGTAGAAAAGGGAAAAAAAAAAAAAGATACTTAAAAACAGTCACGGTGTTTTGTTACGAGATAGTTAAAAATTCCCATACCCCTATTTAACAAGAATGGCTGTGAGGCATTCTAGCATTTTGTAGCATCTTTTGCATTTTGTAACATTGACCTTTAGCACACATCATGAACCACAGAAATCACATATAATTGATTTACATCTGTGTAAAATTTCACTGTCTCCTCCCTGTTCCTTTAAGAGTTCTACTTACATTTTGCCAATGGTGAAAGGTGGCGCAAATCATTTGATTAGGGTTTGAATTTATTAGCACCATTTCACAATTTCATAACTGAAGACCGTACACACTTGCATGCTTCTGGCTATGTTCTGTTAAAAGTATTGAACTGTATCCTCCCTTACAAGATTTCCGAAAAAGACATCTCCATCATGACAGTAATATTCACTTAATATTTCTGATGTTATAAGGAGTACCGTAAAGACAGAGCTGTAATAAACTGATAGAAAGCCATTTAACCCGTTTATAAAATGAAGCATTTTACAAAATTTGTGGTCTCGAAGAAAGTTAAATCTTCCTAAACTGAGCATGATGTGGGAACTCTGAAATATTTTGTATTAAAAAAAAAAACAACTCTGATTGATTGCAAACTTTTAAAGGGCATATCTACAAAAGTAATCCACCACCTTAATTCCCAGTTTCAAATCATGATAGGTTTGTATTCTCTATGCAAGTTAAAAATAGACATTGAAAAAAAAAACAAACCCAAAACAAAAATGTCAGAATTAAATGAAAACAAGTTACTAACTTAACAGTCATAAAAATGCTTTTACTTAGTGTAGCAAACCTCAAGTCTTCCACTTTTAGAGCCAAAGCCCTTTAAAGAAGTGTTACAACAACATATGTGAAGGAATAGCTGATACTGATGATATGTGAGAATGCATCATAGAACTCATATTCGTTTCTTTTAAATTTTTTAGTACTTGGGCTAATGGAAACCTTACTGCTATAGGATACCTGTTCAAAGCCAATTTACCTCAGCCACTAGTAGTGGACATATATAAATACTGAGTTTCCGGTACACAATAAAATATCATATTTAAGAAATTTTATTTGGTTAATTTAGTGACTGAAAGTTCTTTAAAGGGTAGAATTTGCATTTTGCATGCAAAAATTAGTAAATTTACGTGTAAAACTCATCTAAAAATTTTGGATGAAATTTTCTAATGGAAAAATTAATTTAACAGAAATAAAAAAATTCCATGGATTAGAGTTGATTTCGGTGTCAACATCGCTTTCAAAGAATTGAGATGAAAGGTTTTAGTATTTCATTTTGCTTTGACTAAAATGTGTCATTCCAGTTCTGCCAATTAGATGCTTTATCTTGACTTTTATGATATAGCATTTCATTATTATATTTAATGTCATATATTTGATTATGGTTCATCTTCTCAAAGTGACACAAAATTATACAAAATTAATGGTTTCAGTATTTCAGAATTCTTGTTCAATGGGACATGTAGACATTTTCATGCAATTTTAAATAAAGCCAAATTTGAAATGTTAAAATATCCAATCAAATGACAATTCAGTCTTGATTTCTCTGAACATATTTATTTACCGGAATTGTTGCCGCTTAGCGTATTTTAGATGTTATCACTGTGTGTGTCCGGTTATATTCCCCCATGCAACACTCTGTGACTTTGACCAAAGCCATTCCTCTTTCCCAGCAAACATTACATATAGTTCCAACAATGTCAAGGACATGTAGCTTGGCAAGACCTGTCTCCCATGAAGACCCCACACTGTCTATGGACCGCCTGCCCAAGTGCCTACAGTCTGAGGTCCTCAGAAGCCAGGCGCAGGGGCGCAGACTTTGGAGCTACATGTACAGGTTAGCTAACTAGCTATCCTGATACTCTTTAGAAAAACAATAAAGGTACACCTCTTGGTGCTTTGCTCACACTACTAGGTTTTTTTCTAAAAAAAAAAAAAAAAAAATGAAGAAAGAAAGAGGAGATGGGAGGGGAGGGGAGGTTTGGTTACCTTTACTAATATACAATTTTTGTGTTACTACAGTGTTAATCTACTACTCAAATTCATCCCAGAATCTTTGGGAGCATTATTGTGTGTCCTTCTTCATACATTCTTTATGTATTCATAACAGAATGCCTCCCTGAGTGTCCTGACTATGAGCAGACTGGTAAAGACCACAGTCTTCACTATTTTCTCAGTAAAACAACTTCAATAAGAAATACTTTCTCCGCAATTCTTTATCATAGAACTAGTGGACTTATTGCTGATTTATGCCTGTCTTGATTGACCACTTCCCATAAATATCTGCTCTTTCTTCTTCTATCTTTCAAAAGTGGTAGTCCCTCCAAGTGAAATTTCCTCCTTTCCAGTTATTTAAAATATTCATAACCAAGTAATTTGTTAAAACATGCCTTTGTCTTGCTGCTCACAAAAAGCTTGACAGTAGCTAGACAGCTGTGCCCACTGTTATCACCACTGCCGTTCATAATTTTCTAATTATTACCTTATGTTCCTCTCATCTGCTGGCTGCCTATCCTCTGAAAGCACTGTCAGGACATCTTTTTGTTTTCTTTTTGCAATATAAAAAATTGTTTACACGCACAGACACACATACACATCACAGACACACATACACACATTGGCATCAGGTATACGGTTGGACTTGATGATCTTCGAGGTCTCTTCCAACCATAATGATTCTATGATTCTATGATTCTATACGTAGCTATATATATTTTTGTGAACATTATCGTACTGTGAATAGTTAGTGCTGAATAACAAAGGTGTAAAAAAAGAATAAAGGAAGAAACTTCCTGAGTACTTTCTGCATTTCTTCAGGATTTTCCAAACTGTGAGGTACCTGACTGAGCTGAGGTATAGCAGCCCTAGACTTTGCTAAATCATGATGTAGAGGAAGCTACCTGGCTTCCTAGAGAAGTTTACAGTACTCTGATGCAGTATGTGCGCTAAGGATACTCTGTCCTGGCTGACTTTATGAATCGAATAATCCTCTGATTTTTCTGCAGCAGATCATGGGAGGCCTAATGGGTCAAATCAAGTAGACCTCCTCATAAAGTCAATCGCCTACTAAGTGCTCAGGTTACTGAATGTGCAAGCCAAGAATTCTTCTTCTCAAATTCAGCAATAAATTCCTCTTAAGTACTTGCATCCCCTGTGCACACAGAACAAACATAAAGAAACTCTTCACCAGATTTCCCCAAATAAATGTGTTCTGAAGTTTGGTTTGAAAGACTTTAAAGACTGACTTTCACTGTTGTCTGGGATATTTGTTTTTTTCTTACAAGGTACAAATGATTGGCAGCTCACTCAAAGCTGGTTTATGGCAAAAATAATGTGTCAAATAGCTAAAAAGTTTCTGTAGCTTTTGGTCAAACAAGCTGTTCTATTCTACCATTAAAATGAATGCTGTCAAATACTGAATAGTGTTTTGACAACAGTGTAATTTTCCTTCATCATCTCAGATCTTTTTGCTGTCCAGATATATTTTGTTAAGACTTCTTCTGTCTGTTTGTAGAATGCATACTGTAATCTTCAGAAAGTATTTTCTAACTCCAAATTGCTCTGAGAAATATTTTCCATTGAGAGAAATAAATCCAGTGAGCTACCTAATAAATACTAACAGCAAAACAATACTGAAAGGAAAATGTATTTGCTATGTTAAACTATCATATTTGTTTGTTTATTTGTTTTTTATTTATTGTCACCACAGGTAAAAACATCAAATAAACTTTACAGAACTGATGAAGTTTATCAATGGATAATCAGCCAACAGAATAATTGTTAGAGTTGTGAAGACTAAAATGTTCTGATAAGTAGAGAGAAATATACAAAATTTCATTACTTGCACTGTATTCAAGCGTTTTGAATCCAACTGACCATAAAGTGTTTCCTGTTAATTGAAAGTAAAATGGCTAAACTGAATTGGTGTCTCATATTCTCTTGTTAGGTTCTCATTTTATTCTGTTTCTCTCTCTATATATATGGAAATCAATAATTGATCTAAGACTATGAACAACGGTTTATGTGAACAAAAGATTTCCAGATTATGATGATATACTTGCAACTTTTAACAAATCATGGTTTCCTTAAGTAAGTTTATCCTTTTATTGTACACTGCTTTAAGGTGTTATTGACAATATCATTTTTTTCTTAACCTCATACTTGGAAGTGGTCATCATTTGAGAAACTTCTATTATGAGATATCTTTTATCTGTCATTTAATCTCTAAAAATTTTATAGCAGAGATGCAAATATTATTATTTTGGGTTTTTTCCTCTAAAAAAATCCCAAAAATCACAGCATATTTAAAGGAATTGTCTTTAAGGTGAAAATATTTCTTTCAACCTTAATATTTGGTTTTAAACGTTTTATGAAAACTATAAACATTGCTCTTAAAAAGGAAAGATAAGTGTTCATTTTTTTCTCATTTCTGTGTCACATAAATATTATTTATTTATTTATTTATTTTATTCCAAAGGAAACCTCCCGTTTCAATCTAAATTAACAAACAAAGTTTTTGGTGAACAAATCTGCTTGACAAAGGAACCAACCAGAAAACGAACAAAGATTGTCTACCTCTGTTCTTCGGTTATCTTTTCAATATATGCATCATGCACCTTTCCTTCAGAGCCTGCATATGTCAAAAGCATTTTCCTCATGAACAAATTTCCCAAAGCCCTACCACCTTTCTAAAATTCATATCACTCTCAGTCACCTCTTCTGCCTCTCACATTTCAAGTGAGAAGCGTACACGCATGTACCCAGACACAAAGTGAGACCAGTCTTCCATCATTTGAGAAAATGTCACCAAATTGACTTTATCAACGCACTTGATGATGGCTTTCAAGCTATGATATATGACACAGCCTGTTGGAACTGAAGGAGGAATGCTGACAACCATCTATCTACTTTTGATTTATAGAAGTTATAGAAGATAAACACATAATCTTAATTCTCTTTTACCATTCCTGTGTTGCAAGTTGAGAAAGAAGATGTTTTACCTCAAGACCAGGTGTTTAGAAGTACAGCTGGTCTCTGCCGTCGTTGCCTACTCGGAGCACCCAAGTGACTGCGGTTCCTGAGTCAGCTGCAGCAGCTGAGAAAATTCCCAGCCAACACTGAAACAGACCAAGCGTCACTGCAGTATCTTGGGGAAAAAAAGAATAACATACTTGCAAAGCACTGTTTTTCTGTGGGATTTTTTTCTTGTGCTTCTAATGTCTAGGTGTTGCTTAAGCCTCAAGGTTTCTACGTTGCATTTCCGTTGTCTCAGACCAATTAATCCATACACTTTTGGTTGAGATGTTCAGATTACTACACTGTGTAAGGTTTTGGATTAATAAACATCTTGATTTTCTTTTTTTCTAGCTCTCAGTCTTAGCACAGGCCTGTTCCCCTTCCTCCCTCCCCCAACCCCAAACAACGTTTGAGAGCTTCAGACATGTCCTCCTTATACTGGTAGACTGTTTCCATCCTGTCTCACCAGCAGAGCCAAAACCCTACAGTGCCCTGTGAGCCGATGATGTAATCTGTACATCATAGACTATTCGTTGCTTGACTATTTGTCAGGCAGCTAGCAGTCAACCGTTCACACCACTTTTCTTTTTTTATTATTTTTGTAGCATAAGACAGGAGAATGACTTCATTCCAGCCACCCAGTTTTTACCCCTCCCACCCCTTAGTCCTTCTGCAGTCTGCTCTGGCGTTAATCACATTAAGGTTAATGGTAATGGAGAATTAAAAATGCTTGCAATGAAAATAAATCCAGGCAGGAGCAAAAAGCTGTGTTCATTCTTCATGAAAGTAAGAATGCGATGGGGATAAGAAAGACAATTTTGTGAGGATTTCCTTGAGGAAAATTGCCAATACTTCACATGAAAATTGTGTATTTTAAAATTTCAGTGGAATTAAATATTCTTTTTCAAAACCGCACTTAGGGAGTGGCACAAAGCTCCATAATAAATTACCTAGTTCTACTGAATTTCACTCACTCCTAATCAGTTCTTTTTGAACTTTTGCTGGAGGGACTGACTTTTCTGTCATCTGCATGTGATGCCCCATTGTGCGGCTCTGATGGGTAGGATGCACAGGCCCTCCTGTCCAGGGGAGTTCTTAACCACCGCTCTAACAGGACATAGTGGGGCAATTGCACTGCAATCTGAGAAGTGATTGCAAAGAAACTGTGGGGAAAAAAAAAAAAAAGAACAGATAAGAGAGAATTACAAGGAAAAAAAATGCAGTATAAGTAGCAGGATTTCATGCTCCATTTATAGGAGGGAGCAGGACTAAGAAAAAAGTAGGTTCCAAAGTAGTTTTAGGATTTAAATTTCAATCCCTTCAATGTTTAAATTCTCTCTCTGCTACAGACCTTCTGCACAACTTTTAATCAGAACATTTGTGCAGAGATCTGCAAGTGTCTAGACATCTACACCTGGAAAAGAACATGGGTACAATCAAACCAAGTCAGACCAAAGATGTTTCCATTCAGTATCCTATCTCTAACTGCAGCCATTAGCAGATGCTAAAGAAGCAGCAGGACAACCAGACAAACACTTAGTGATACTTATTAGGTGTCTTTCAATATCGTCCAGGACTTTGTGATATTCTAACTCTCAACGCAAAACTTTTTTTTGAGACTTTTTTTCCCATTAATTAACTGTTTATGAACCTGGATAAACTTTTAGCATCTACAACATTATGTAGCCAGAACATCCACAGTTTGTTTCTGCATTGCATGAAGAACTTCTTTTTTTTTTTTTTTTTTTTTTTTTGTGCCGAATCTGCCTTCCCTTTGCTTCAACCAATCACCACTCATTCCTGTATTAACGGTGACAGTGGCCATGGAAGTGTTCTTTGCCCTCTCCATGCCGCTCCTCATTTTATCAACCTGTCAAATTTCCTTCTATACACCTTTCTCTGAACATTTTTTCAATTATCTTTCATTCTTTTGATGACGACAGACAATAATGAGAGATGCCAACCCTCATTGGTCCAACTGTCCAATTTCTTGTGATATTCGGTGCATCTTTATTCCCAATTAGTAGAATGGAGTTAATAAAACTTCTACAATTTTCAGTGGCATGTGGGAATAGATACAGAAAAGAGCATGAGGCTCTGTGGAAATGGTAACTACACACACCCAGAGAGTCAGAGATAATCAGGTGAAAGGTAGAAACGTAGTTCTCAGGGTGGTCATGTGGATGATGTAACTGTGCTTCTGAAGTGCCTCTCAAATCCATGGGATTATGTGACGATACGGTATAAACTGCTTCTTTTTCCTTCTAAGTCACTCACAACATGTAGTCAATAACTGACATACATACAGCCTTGCCTTCGAGTTATTGTGTTCAATCATGAGAATGAAAAAGTTAACAAAACCAAGCTTAAAGTTATAAAAATATAAGTTATCACCAAAGATAACACAACCTTTGTAGGTGTTAGTCTCATGCACAAGGCACAATGAGCAAGTGATTTTTTTTTTTTATTTTTTTTTTTTTTGGCAGGTCACCGAAGTGGCGTGAGCTAAATTATTGCACGAATCTACTGAATTCTCAAAATCCACTTTAGTATGTAACAGTATCCATAGCAATGTGTATGTGTAAATGGGTGTTTGCAAACACAGCCATGAATTTTATGTAAGAAATAAATGCATATACAAATATGACTACAGCATTAGTGGTCATTTCTGAAAACCTGGCCCTCATAACCAAAGAGAAAGCAGATTTTAAAGTGGTTTCTCATTAGAATATGCTACCATTACACTGGTTTAATACATTGGTGTTAATTTTAAATCACAAAGAAGGAAGGGTTCAACATATGTCAGTGCAGTACTGGTGATAAATATCAAGTCTCTAGAGACGAATTTGTTGCATTTATTGGTATGTTTTAGAAAGACACGTGTTTATTGGGCTTGTTCGAAAGGAAGTGAAGAGAGGGAAAACACAATGCTATAATTCTCTGTATGACTTCTCTGTGCAAATTGATTCACTTTGATTGATGCAAATTGATTTCTTTTCCTTGTATTTTTAGCAGATTAGTTCCATCAAACTCATACTCTCTGCTCAGTCCAGGAACACATCACCTATTTGGAGGAATTAACTTCTCATTTCCCAGGAGAAAACACCTGCATTGAAAATGATCTCACAGATATCTGAAGCAAGTAACAGCATGCAGGTCAAGCAGCATACCACCTCCTTTTCCCCAGAAATCCCTGTGTTCAAGAACTCAGAGTCTCGCTGACAGAAGTCATCAGCGAACAATACAATACTGTACCACAAACAAGAAGGAAAACGTCTGGTCATAAGTGACAAAAATGAAAGATAAAAAGCATAGCTTTTCCTTATTTCATATCAAGAAGGATGTTTAGGAATGAAGCTGACTATACAGGAACATGTTTTGCAATATGTCACATCAAAACCAGTAAGATGTCATAAAGTACGAAGAAATGCCAGAAAGCAGGGAAGTCCTGTGTACCAACTCCTGCTCCGAGAGTTGACAGGCTTTTTCAAGTGACACACTGGATTAAAGAGAATAGAACAGATCTTGGGAGCAGAAGTTAGAACCTAAATCTCCTGCTGCCAGCTAAGCACGCTCAGTGTCACCATCTCCCCTCAGACTTTTTCTTCTATTGAGTCTCCTGCACACTTTGAATTTTGCATTATTTCTGCTGGAGGAATAAAGAGCACTTCTTTCATCCATTTCTTTTTGATTTCCTCTCCCCGCCTATCTCTCCCCACAAGCTCACATTCAAACCTGTTCCCATCAGGACTACTCTACAGACTTCACAAAAATGGGAGAGGTTGTCTTGAGCCTTGTCCAATTGATCAATATTAAACCTCAGTATCCAGGTTTCTGAGCAGGAATTCTAACTACCAAGTTATAATAGCAAAGTATAAATAAACTATTACCTCCTCATCTGGCTACATTTGTAAGGAAGTTAACCTTTTCTTTGTTTTATGCATGCTCTGAGGATACTTCTAGTATCAGGATCACTTAAAGATGTAGATTTTACTCTATTCTGTTGAGGGGTTTGGTCCAACTTCAGCAGCATGGCCATATGCTGATTGAAATAGTCTGGGCACACAAAACTTGAACAGCCAGGTCCTGAAAATGTTTGTGTTGAAAGCAACCAGGCAGCGTGAAGCCTTTCAAGAGACGGGTGGTTCCTGTAAAATGAAGTTTCTGAGAAGATTTCAATTTATGTCTTTGGGCTCAGGAATATAATGCTTAGTGAAGTTCTGGTTTAGTTTTCAAGACTAAAAGGGGAACAAGTAAAGAGACTGCAGATTCCTCTTATTCTTTTGCATAAAGCAGAAACCAGGCTAAAAGGCAACCATCCCTTCTGAGCAAGAAGATTGAGCATCTATGGTATGTATGAATTTACCTGTCTGAGGCTTTAGACAGAAAAAAAAATCACAATTTGAATCCACTGTTGTGAGACACATATAAATTAAATTTTTCCTGTTATACTTTAAAATATATGCCATATATATATATATATGGCATTTCTGTTACTATACATGACTTTCTGTATTAAATTTGTTTTATGTGAGACAGCAGTATCCGTTAAGAACCAGAGGTATTTATTTGCCTGGCTGCATGCTATAATATTGAATATGAATTATTATTTTTCAGCACTTTTTCCCCTCAATAGCTTCATAGAATCTGTACACGTGATTTCAGAACCAGTCTCATGACTCTTCCTAATAGAAAATCTATGGAGACCCAGCTGGATTAAGAGCCTCTTTGACCAGCTTTCAGAGGACTTTTCTGAATGGCTCTTCACCTTTCCCGCCTGACTTTGCTCATCTGAAAAATGAAGGCACAAGGACAAATTTGGGTCCTTTGAAGGTGGAGCAAGGAGGTTCTGGCGCTCAGAACTGTCTGAAGGGAGGTGCCGAACGGGTGCCAAGTTTGCCAAGTCCGTTCTTGTTCCCGCTGACAACTAAGGGAAATGGCCGGAGATGTACAGGACTGAAGTCAGCAGGAGACAACCACAGTCAACCAGCGTGCAAGAAAGGGCACGCTACTGAAATACCTTGTTCTGACAAAGCCACTGCAGAAGAATTAATGAGTAATGTGTTTAGAGACACGATTCAGAACGCTGAAATCACAACCACAAACCTTCTTTGTTTGTCAGGAAGTTCAGATGCTGTTGTATTCTTCCTCATTCTCCTAGGTACATTTCAATATGAAGCTCTGAGTGTTAATGTTCTCCTCTTCTAAGGGTGTTTATGTTTTCAGCATTTCTATTATTGTCGATTACAGTAACTCAAAATAAAGGATTAGCTCACTGCTAACCAAAATTATTAATTATTACGTATTATCAAATATTTTTTTGAACTCTTTGATACTCAGTAAAACTGAACTCCACAGTACAGTTAATAATCTGTTGAGATCAATCTGATTTTTTCATCTCCCCAAAGCCTTTTGACTATATATCTATTGAATAAATATATAGAAATGTATTTTAATTAAGCTAACCTTTAAAAATCATTCTCAAAACAATCACCAGACAGGAGGGAAACAGCTAGTATGATGTCGTAATTTCTGCAGAACTGCCATACCAAATCTAATAATGCATGTCTATGCCGATACTGAAGATTGAGAGCTACAATACCTTTACCGTCTGTTTTTAAGTAATTAGGCATGTATTCATCCAAGAAAACCTACGTATGTGTTCTTTGCAGCACATATTTCCACAGATGCTGTGGAAAACTAGAGATGTTCGGTCTCACAAGTCAAAACATTTTTATCATCCAAAACATTAATTGAGTCATAAACAAAAAAAGGAAAAAAATCAAGGCATACTTTTAATAAGCAGACAATTGAACACAGTATTTTGGCTTTCCATAACCACAGCCTGCTTTTTAGGCTTTGTGTCCGACTTTCACATTTGCAGTGAGGTGACCTGCTGTTAAAAGCTACTGGGTTGCATTTTAAAACTCCCTGGCAAATGCGGGATCCCCCTTGGGGAGGGAGCCACTGACCACCTTCAAATTCTGAGATTCTTCAGAACTCTTTTTTTTTTTTTCCCCCTGAACATCGGCAAATGTTAATTCAATCTGTGTTTTTCTTAGAATTTAGGTAATACCTGAGTGCCATGCATGCTCTCCAGAAGGAATTGTTTTCAACAAGTGTGCTACAAGGGTATTACTGAAAGGCATATCTTTCTAGCATGCCTGTATGGTATTTTGATTTCTCAAGAGAAATGTTTGTAGCAGGACACCTGCATATGTTAAATGTGGATTAGAGTCTGGCTGGAATGAAATGGATGTACACATAGTCCTGTCATTATGGAAATCTCTATATGTAACTGAATTTTGCAGCGCTCTCAAACACAGAAATTAAGTGTGTCACAGTCACATTTAGCTGACATTTTTTAAGGGCCATTACAGAGATGGTTATAAATCCTAGTGTGGATAGACGGTTCAAGATCAGCAGGCCAGGGCTATGAACCCTGAAATCATTAACAACATTAATGCTCCTCAGACAGTGGGAAGCGGAGCTATAAAGCTGTAGATGGTTATGAGGGGTTTGTTTCACTATTAACGGTATTTTTGTTAATCTAACCTTAGAGATATGCATGGTGGTCCTGCTTCACACATAGCGGTGATAACAGAATTATTGTAATAAAGAATAGTGAAGAGAAGGAAAGGATATGCAGGAAGAAACAGGGATGTCTATCAGACCGACAAATTGGGAAAGTATTTTTCTAAGCAATTTCAGTTGCTGCCCCAAAGCAAAGGTTATCAAGCTGTCAAAGTTCAGCCAGAAGCAGCAACTCTTAGAAGAAATCAGAACATTTGCAAGGAGGGAAATTAGGGTAGGAAAACACCCCACAACTCAAAAATAAAACAATTTTGAAACAGCTGAATTCTAACCAAGATGTTTCAAATGTAGGAAATAAAATGTTCTGAATTACCTGAAAACTCTAAATACAGTTTGCAACCGGTTTCCAGTTTCTTGTTTTCAAAGAACGAAAACACCCAATTTTTAAAAGATGAATTGAATTCAATAATGTTTTTCACAGGACAGGAAAATAGAACAGACAAGGCAAGCCCAGAGTCCAAGCAGCTGCATCTCTTTATCAAAAATTCATCTTTGAGTGAAAAACAGTAAGATTTCCCATTCACATGTTTACATAGCAGTTATTCCAGGTATGAATTTGACCCAAATCTTTACATTCAACTCACCTTTGCTAAGACTCAAAATATCTGAAATCCTTTTTTCTTCCAAATGTATCCTATTTTTGACATGTAGGAAGTACTGAAATAGCACAAGGTATTGTTCCTCTTGACCATTCCACACATGGGTGGGATAAAGAATAAATATATCAGTTACCAGGCACCCTTTTTCTTTTGTTTTGGTGTTCTGGGTTTTTTTTGGTTTTTTTTTTTTTTTTTCTGCCTTCGTGGTATGAGAATGATTTGGATGAAAAGCAAAATCTCCTGATCCTAATCCCAACTATGAGCTTTCGAGACATGTCCTTTGCTAAACTCTGCTTGGAATACAAAGTTGTTTTCCACATGTTTTACCGCGGGGTAGCTACAGGCGTCAATGCACTTGATTACAGCTTGTACATTCATATCACGGAACCCATTTTACGTCATCAATAAGAGCAGCCTGACATTAGCTCAAAGAGAAAAGCAATCACTTAAGCTCTTCCCATTTGCTTAGTTTTTAAGTGCCAAATGTTACCTCCTGCATAGGTATTCATAGGGAATGAGCCAAAGGGGACATGAAATTCTGTGAGCTTCCCTTTGCAAAGTTTTCTTCAATCTTTTTCTCTGAAAGAGGAAGTTTTGTGGGCTGTGGAATGACCAAGGGACTATCTCCTGCTTTTCTTTTTCGCTGCTTTTCTGGCCTCTTGTGGGCTATCCCTGTAGCTCTTTGAAAGGGGCACAGACATCGGGCTTCAGTTAAGCCCCACCAAACATCTATGACTCAGACATGTGTGTGTTTGGATAGAGATAGGCATATATGAAATATACTTGTGTGAAACTATACATAGCGATCAAGTCATCAAGATGCTAATGAAGATTAAAATATGTCAAACCCAGAAAACTAAGGAGGCTGTAGCAAATTTCACAGGGATACCTAGTGACACAAAGGGACTGACATTATTTTTGTCCTGATCAGTGAAACGTGGACCAGAGGACGGCACAGTGCATCAAACGCTCCTCAATGCACACCCCACGCATTCACATACCTGACCCTAGGGTGGATGTAACGCAGCAACCTACGTATCCCACAGTGCCTTCCTGCCCTTGATGTCAGACCCCTCTAGGGAAGGAGCACGGACTGATTTGTCTGCCCTGTGTCATCCATGTCACATTGTCAGAAAGTGTTACGGGATATATGGCGAAGTATTCACACAGGCAGGAAAGGACATTCCTCATTGCCCAAAGAATAAAGGGAGAAATGTGTCTGGGCCTTCAAAAAGACGTCGGTTGGTACTCGTGATCAAAAATCAGTCTAGTCGTGGACGTAAGTTTCAGCGGGACTTGTTCCAGTGCACAGACTGTGATAAATGAGCTGAAAGAACTTAAGAAAATCTTCACTCAAAGACTAAAGACTAAGTAAGGGAAATATGCTTGCTTCTTGTTTTGTACCTTTGCTTTTTAGGTACCCTGCATCAGGGGCAAAATAATAAATAAAACATTGGTCTGAAAAATCTTTGAAGGTGTAGCAATAAGGTATCACAATACAGTGGTCGGATACTTAAGCCGGTTTTCAGTGAGGCAGATGTTACGAAAGGCTACCCACAGCTAGGCAGCACTTGGTGAAACAGAAAAGGAAGGGCAGGTTTATTTGCTTTACATTGCTGAGACTGATTCCTACCAAAGCTAGCAATGGCATCTCTATTGAAGTCTAATCACAAGCCCTCATAAGCCATTTTAGCCAGTTGATTGTACACCGATCCCTCAAGCTGCTGGTGCTGAACACAGGGAAACTACTGTGTTAAAACTTCGTTATATGGGGAAGCTGAGGTTTAGAGAGGAGAGTGAAGGTAGGGAAAACTATCCGATTCTATCCAGAAAGGAGCAAAGAAAGCAAATCTCCACCTACATGCAGTGTATATGTATTGGATGGATATCAACTGTCCGATAAGAATAACCATGTGACTATGTAATTTGTATGAAACACGTTTATGCTTCTGTACATGCACGGCAAACTTATACACTCCAACATTCAGCATTTAGTTTTGTACTACCTTAAATTTTTTTTAAAGATTAAATATGGGATAGATTTGCAGTATTCCTAAGAAAATACGTATAAAGTTCAATTTGAGAACTACCATGATAAAGTAGAGAACCAGAGAGTATTTTTCTCCTATTTGTGCCATTTATCTTCAATAAAAATGCAGGCCCTTGCCTAACACATAATTTATTGTATTTACTCCTCTCACTCTTAACATTAATATAGTTTTCTTGGGTGTTGTCATTGCCTGGTTTTTCTTTTTTTTTCCCCTTTGCTCCCTCCTTCCCATCTGTACTGAAGCACTTCCCAGCACAATTCAGCCAGGAGGGCTGGGGAGCAGCTGTCCCCACAGCACAAACCAGTGGTTTGCCAGCAGGGCAGGCTTCTGCATGGCTTCATCGGTTTTACCCCCCCCTCCCTTTTAGGTGTGATCTCACCCTTTTTAAATGCTAAGTACACTTTAAGCCAGGACCAAGAGACTTCAGCTTTCCTCCGAGCAGCTAAAGAGTGTTTGTCTTTATAACGCCGCTAGTCTTTATGAAGGTATTATATGGAAGCTCACTTTCAAGCAACTAAAATGACAACATAAATTCAATGCCACGATAGTCATTTATCACTTTATGATAATGCCAGAATATACGAATGATAAGACTGAAGGGCTCGAGGAGAGATCTGAGTGGTTTTATCATTTATTTATGGACTTCTGTAGTACGACGGAGTAAGTGCCGAAGGAGGAATATAAAGATATTTCATCTAACAGGTTGATTTAGTGCTTCCCCTTCCCTGATCAACGACCTCCCTTATGTTTAGAAGGGTCTGAACACTCCAGAAAGATGTGTGTGTCTTCTTTATTAAAAGTAGTCAGAAAAATAGGTGGGCTTAGTTATACTGAAACAATTAACTCTGTGAATAAGGGATAATTATTAATTCTTGAGCTAATGTGTATGTCTCCATGAATGACAGCTTAAAAAGGGATATCTCTCACAGGGTACTACAGCTGTTAAGAAACTTGTCATAGAATCACAGAATCACAAAATCACAGAATCCCAGACTGGTGGGGGTTGGCAGGGACCTCTGGAGATCACCCAGTGTTGGCCAAAGCAGGGTCACCTACACCCAGTGGCACAGGATGGCGTCCAGACGGGTTTTGAATATCTCCAGAGAAGGAGACCCCACAGCCTCTCTGGGCATTTCTTGTCAGTAAGAAAGAGGGACTTAGGAGTACAAGGATGTGCAGGATCGTGACCCAGATGAAAACTGATGCATGATGAAAGGAGATTTAAAATGATAATAATAACAATAATAATAAAACAATATTGAAGCATTAATTTCTTGGTATATGGTGTAAAAGAAATATATTTTTGTTTGTTTTTAATTTTTTATATTATGTTAAAATAAGCCATTTATTTCCTTTACTCTTTTGAGCAGTTCTAAACTATACATACAAAACTAGGTAACATCATATGCCACATTCACCTTTCCATCAGGTACTAGTCTAATCTCTAAACTCTTTCCATTTATAACAGACTGACAATAATGAAATCCTCTGTGAGCTTGAGGATGTTCTTGTTTCTTTTCAGTGGAATAAAATAAAACTCTGCTTAAGGTAAATTAAAACACGAATATAAATGCTAAATGCAACATCACATTTGTCTTTGTAGGATGCTAGTTTCACTGCTTGCAACTATATAGTTTACGGTGATGATAGTTTGTAGTGTACAAGACATATGTCGTACGTAAAGCCTTGTGAAAATACATATATTTAACCTGTGCATGTACCCTTTTAAAGCAGTCAATATCCAGGAAAGTGACAGCTGATATCTTAGATAACACAGCTCAGACTGAACAGAGTGCCCTACTTAACTGAATGTATGACTGTCTATAGTTAAGTGTAAGAAGTGAGCTGAAGAAAGCAGAGATAATAGCACATCCCTATGACAAATCCAGCCTCACAGTGTTTCAAACCCAAAGCAACACCTACCGATGTGTCTGCTGCCATTTTAGTTGATAAGTAGAGTTGACACTGAGACAGACATCTCAAGAGATGGAAATATTAGTCTTTTTGGATTGCAACGAACTCCACAGGCTGTGTTACAGTGGCCTCGAACACTCCGCAATAAAGGAGCGATAAATAACTCAAACTGATCCCAGTTCCATAAGTGCAAGTGATAACTTGCAAATGCCAAATTGTCTTCCCAACCTGCTATTTCTGCATGCTAGTTTTCAAATTGATTCTGAAAATACAGAGTTCACGTGAATAAACTACTGATATTCCCTCCTTCATTTTCTGAGAGAACACAGGCAGCCTGCCAGAACTTTGAACCCTGTGGGAGTGCTGGTGCTGAGGCAACTTAAGAGAGGTGCAGATACGGTAGGACCTTGGACTGTACCAGTGACCTTTGGGATGGTATTGGATGCAAGTGCCCAGGCGTTGGCCACAGAGGGCTGCAGGGGTGGCCTCTGGGAGAGAAGACTGGGTCTGCCCCATGATGAGCATAGCTGGTTCCAGTCACTCCAACGGACCCACCACAGGGCACGGCTGAGTCCCTCAGCCAAGATGGTGATGCCTCTGAGAAACCACATTTAAGAACGGGCAAAATGCTGTGCAGAAATTGGGGGAGAGGAGTAAGAAAAATGTGAGAGAAACAGCCCTGCAGGCACCAAAGTGAGAGAAGGACAGGGAGGAGGTGCTCCAGGTGCCAGAGCAGAGACTCCCTGGCAGCCCACGGTGAAGAGGTTGGTGGAGCAGGTTGTCCTGCTGCAGCCTGTGGAGTTCCACATTGGAGTACGTACCCACACTGCAGCCCATGGGAAGGACTCACGTTGGAATAAGGTAAAAGTGTGAGGAGGAAGGAAGGAGGAACTGTTATGGCCTGACCACAACCCCCCATTCCCCATTCTCCTGCACCACTCAGAGGAGTCAGGAACGAAGGAGTGAAGTCGAGCCTGGGAAAAAGGGAAGATGGTGGGAAGGTGAGTTTTTAGTTTCAACTTTGTTGCTCACTCTTCTACTGTACTTTTCATTGGCAATAACTTAAACTAATCTCCCCCAAGCTAAGTCTGGCTTGCTGGTGATGGTAATTGGTGAGCAATATCTCTGTCTTTATCTTGACTCACGAGTTTTTTTTCTTATTCTCTCCCCTTGTCCTGTTGAGGAAGTGTAGTGAAGGAGGAGAAACAATAGAGCAGCTTGGTGGGCATCAGGCAGCTGGCCAAAGTCAACCCACCAGAGGGATATTGCTGGAATGTTTGTATTAACTGCTTTATTTGTTTATATATTTCCTTCTGGATGATGGAATTATTGTTATTAGGTGCATTTCCTGGTGCTATCTCATAAGACTCAAGGATTGACAGGCCGGTTCCCGAAATACAAAGACAGGATATTTCAAAAAGAGGCAGATCTTGTAAGGAAAAAGCTGGAAATACCTGGGGATTCTTTTCTGCCTCCAAAAGAAACCTACCATGTTGCAAAAAAGAAGAAATAATCTTGCTAGAAACTACAGAGTAGCTCAGCTGTAAAGTTGCAATGCAGAGCACAAGAAACACTTCGTACACCTTGGCAGCATCCTCTTGTCTATAAAGACTGCTCCTGCTCCATTTGAGGCAAAAAGAGTTGTTTACTCTCTCTTATGGCATGGGAAGAGATTAAGAAGTTCTATGTTTTATACACTTTTCATTAGTCTTCTTAGGGGATCCTGTTTCCCATTCTGAGAAGATATTTCAGACTATGCATATATTACAGACCTCAAAAGCACTTTCAGTCTCCTGACTCCAGAGCACCCTGGTTCCACCCCAAAACTCCACCCATAAAAGGTCCACAAACGCAGCACCACCTCCTGATCTCATCCCGTTCTCATTTGCACAGAAGGAAAGCACAAGCCCGTAGGGCAGATGATGTCAGCAGCATGTGCTCAATTCCAGCATTTAAAGGGACTTGGAACCTGAAGTTCCCTGAACGTAACTGTAGCAAGAAAAAGTAGACAGTCTTAGGGACTTTGAGGCCAATGAAATATTTAGAAAACTTTTAGGTTACTGGTGCCAAGAGTGGAATCAAGCTCTGCATTCTGAACCCCGAGACTCTCTGTACCAGGAATGAGAAAAGTCGGTTGCTCCACATAGGGTGAAAATGGTACAGGGCTCAAAAGTGATGTTACCGAACTTAGACCATAGGGGATGGTTGGCAGGAGTAATATGTCACTCTGGGCTTGGGTAGAGTTCTCAGGGCTTTGGAGAAACACTTCCACCCTTTTGAGATCCACAACTTCAGAATTCCTAGTGAAAGTAAGTGACTGTGGTGTTATTTTTCAAAGAATCAAAAAGCTCTAATTTCTATCTTCAGAAGTTTAGGAGAAAAGTGTGGATGTTGTGTTCCTTCCGTATTACAGCTTAATGATTTAAACACTTACTCAGGAAACGAGAGCAGAAATACGAGAGGTCTAAGTACAGACACAGCTACACGTTACACGTAGATTGCCACCAGCTCCAGACCGACGGGAGCAGCTGGTGAGGCCAGATCCCCGACGCCAGGAATAAAGGAACTTTCTGTGGTCCCTGAGGTCTGGGTGGCAAACCCAGCTGACTCCATCCTGCAGTGGGAGCACACTGGGGATCCATTGCCTTCCACTGCCTCTGACTGCTCCCACAGGGCTGTCTTTCCAAAATGATGAGGAAACTGCGATGTACCTCTCAGCCAGGTGAGGGTTGTAGTTATTTAGCTGGTAGGTTCAGGAAGACTGGCCATCGTGATCTGTGAGGGCATGACCAGAGCACTTTCTTATGAAAACATGGCTAACTAGGCTTTCTTTTTTTGCTGAGAAAGTGCCTAGTGATCTTTTACTACTGTGTAAAAGGAGTGTGACGTCACCAACTGATTTTTTAAGTCACACTTTAAAGCACCAACTACTTTTTGTGACATTCTCTGGGACCACACATCAGACTGAGCTACTTTGTGAACTCAGAGGAAAATTTACTTTTTAAATCCTCAGAGACATTGGACTGAGCTGTCTAGCTAAGTCAAGACTGCAGGCCGATGGGCAGTCACAACACCTGTGCAAATATGAAAATTATGAGTGGCCATCTAGAGACTGATGCACTGCTTTGTTGTGAGAAAAAGTTTCACATATCCAGAAAGTGGCAGGCATGACTTGAGTGGCCAGTCCCACAAAACGAACAAACAAACATTAAGTGAAATGAGTCATCCGCAGTATTTGCCTATGCATGTCTTCAGCTCTTATGTATGTTTTCAACATATATAAGAAGTATATTTGCACAATTTCTTATAGTATCCTCAGAAAAAGCCTTCATTTGTTAGATTACTCTCTATTAGTATTTTCCCCAGATGTAATGACAGGGACTCTTAAATTAATTTCTATTCAAGTAAGTTATTTTTAACGTCTAAATATATAAATAGTAATGTATGTAAAGTTAAATAAATGTATTTTATGTAAGATCATAAGAAGTTACATGAAAATGTATAAAAACAAGTATGTTAATAACATTATTTCTTCCACGGATGATGCATTTGAAAAAAGAGTAAGTGTTTTTTATAGACTAGGCAAAAGAATCTGTTTGTTTCAATCTGTAGCACCCTTTAATATGAATACTGGATTTTGGTATATTTTGACTGTAACTTCAGTCCACATAGAAATGTCTTTGTAGGGTAGATGCCACAAAATGAGATAGCATTCTTGTGTTTTAGTTATGGAATACCCAGATTCTCCTATTGCTTACAAAAAATTCAAGAAAAATATTCTACAGTTTATACATAATGTGAGAAATCTTAATAAAAAACTTTCATTAAATACATCTATTACAGATGGAAATAAAGCAATTTTTGTTATCTTAGTGTTGTCTTACAAAGGGAAATCATCAAGGCAGCAGGCACTGCCGATGCCCATTCGTTCTGTCCTCGTGTATCTGCAGAGATGCAGGAAAGCTCACACTTGGTAGAAACTGATCTCTCAACAGCGGCTGTGTGAGGAAACGGTAATTTGGCTCAGTAATCAAATTGCAATGTGTTCAGTTAGCAGATGTGAGCAAATAAAGAGAAAACCAAATTTAGATATTGTGCCAATTGTTCTTTTATATGCTTGCTTGTTTTTGAGGACCCCCTATGACTTTTTTCTCATTTGCTTGGTGGTGGTAACACACGGCACGGTTTTGTACACCTTCCGGCTGCAGCACTGCGGTTTGCCAACAAATGGCATGATGCATTTCCATTACTCGGTGCCTCTCCAAGACGATGACTGTCTGCCTATCCGTCTCTGAAATAAACCCCAAACACCATCCTAAGCCTCAGTTCTGCAAAGATTTAAGCATGGCTTTCAATTTGCATACCGGTACACTAAATCTCATCTTTTCCTGCTGTGTTAAAGACTCTATTTTTTCCACTGTGGTAGGAGAGCAGCTTCCTATAGCTATGTAATGTCAAATTATTTAGGCATATGATCAGAGTGGGGAGAATATTCTTGAACTATTAATATGGATCCTGTTCACTATAGTGTTGTCCAAAAAGCTAGCCAAATATATTTAATTTTATGTGAATATGGTCCTGGACAAGTAAGTCAAGTTATTATCTAGCACTGCACTGCAAATATTCAGTCCAATATGTTTCTTATATTTCTTTCTTTACTTCTAGCCTGCGCAGCTGAAGAGGAGTTATAGACAGTTACATGAGAAGGATGTTAACATGAACTAGTAGTATGAAACAGGACTGTGAAACAGGACGTGGAATTGTGTGAAATACATGCTGAATACTCGGTGAATGCTGGCACTGGACATGAACTGCTTCTTGTCTACCTAGTCAAAGGCTGAGCATGGAAATTGCAGGACTTCCCCTTTATCTGCAAATTTATTTCATCTGTAACCATGGAAGTACAACAGATCCCTCTGTGCTTTGAAATTAACAACTAAAGCTCTGAAATTAATTATTCTTGAGCAAGAACTTTTTTTCAGGACGTTGTTCCGATGACACAGAGGAAGGCATGGCATTACCTACATGCCCAGAGGATCAGTAGGGGGAAAGGATACCGTATTAGGAGTTAATTTTATATCTCAGTAGGATTTGTAGGTTAATCTTCAGTTTCAGCACATAGGTGGTAGAATACATGTGAAATAGGGGATGTACAACGGAAGATTTTAGTGAACTGCAGAAATGAGGATAACATGCTAAACAGGACTAGTCCAGACCATATGCTGGAGGGTCAGTGAAGACATAGCCCAGTGCTACTCGACTTTCGTTTAAGGAAAAAATCATGCGAACTTTTCCCAGTTTCTTCTATGCTTCGTATTAATCATATCAATAGAAATACGGGTACATGAAGCTGAATACAAAGATACCAGTCTGTGAGACTGTCCACTAAAGGTTCAACTGCTAAACCTCTTGTCACCACTTCCCAGAAAAGGGAATTTGCTGTTGACGTATAATCTTTGCTCTTGATGACTTTGTGTCTCACCATAACTAAGGAAGTACTGTTTCTTTTGTTGGTTTACTACCTTGTTTGGAGACTTTTCAGCTCGTCAGGGTTAAGACCATTTAAAGTACTCCAGTTTGTTTTTGAAATGTCCTGTTTCTTTATCTAATGCCTTGCAGAATTGTAAGAGTATTACATCGATAGAAATACCTTTACCAACAAAATCCATAATCTCATAAAAAATATTAAGTTAGGTCGACAAGATTTGTTTTGTGTAAACCCGCACAGACTGTTAGTGATTATATTGCCTTATTTCACTTTTCCCAGTCCTATTTCAGTCATAGCATTATTTTCTTTGGGATCAATACTGGGGTTGGTTTGGGTCACCAAGCAGAAAAATACAAAGGAAAACAGGTCAAGGTCTAATCATTCCTCACACCCTCTTCTCCACAAATTACTTGAAGTGGAAAATATCTAGAGATCTTGAATCACTTTCCATGTCAGCCTGATTTGAAGTCTGGAGAGGTCTTTGGAGAATGCATGAATTTTTGTGGGTTTTTTTTCATGTTTGGTGCTCAGACTTCAGTTCCTTCACTTGTAAGTGTGGTGTTTCTCAGAGGAAGAATGCATTAAACCCTGGAGAGATGAGAAGTCAGGGGTGTTTCCATTGTTTGGACTGCAGTATAGTGACCCTTTGGAGCTGGAAAAGGCTTTGTTCCTGAGGGAAGATGTTCACTGGAAAGGCAGGGGGAATATCATTCACCAGGCATTAACATTTAACAATGATCTCTCTCTCACTTTTCCACAGGCATAAAAGAAATGATGCTTGTTTGAGGAAAGGGCAAGGAAAGAAAGACTACAGGACCCTGTTCAATGAGATGGAGTCTATTAGAAGCAGAGAGACATTGACAAATACTTTAAAGATTTCAGGAAGAAAGATGGTCGCTCCTGTGCTCTAACGGACAAAGACTTTGTTGAGATGACATTCTGATCCAATAACTTTGCCTCTCTATCTACAACAGCACTTAAAGGCCAGTTTATTTTAGAAAAGCTACCTTGTCTAGTTGTGACTTACAGTTAGATGCCACTATGTCCCTTGACATGAGGAGCTCTTTATTCGGTGTAGATTTAACTCTGTTAAAGAGGTCCAATATTAAGCAACTTCGTCCTCAACTTTGGAGCCCAAGAAGCCAGAGGCACTTAGTCATATACGGAGACTAAACCCAGAATCATATTTAAATATTGATGCAAAAGAATAAGTAAAAAAAAAAAAAAAAAAAAACAAAACAAAACACAAAAACAAATCCCAGAAACATTTTCACAAAGTGGTGGTAAAGTTTGATTTAGGGTGGCAGAGCAGAGGAAGCAAATATTTTCCTTTCTTAGTAAGGTTTGGATACTATCTAAGCTCTTTTTTTTCCCAACTCAGAATAATCTGCCAACAGCACATGAGCTGGTAAAGATGAGCAGGACACTGCAGGGTGCTAAATAGACATGAGCTGATAAGCCTTCCCTTGGCAAAGTGGTAGAGCTTTGCGCGAAGATACACCAAGCTGGATGTCTTCAGATCTAGGATGAGAAGACTGCCAAACCTTTCTCAAACAGGACCTTTA
>NW_009635048.1:74129-76922 GCF_000690535.1 Cariama cristata | reverse complement strand
ATCTCTGCGTTCTAGTCAAGACACTAAATAGTCAGATGATATGAATTGGATTGATTTTTGGACTGCAAGATTACAGCATCACTTGATGCAATATCTCTTCCAGATAAGGACTGAATAAGACACTGGGCACTCATGGAAAAGGGCCATACACTGTAAAAGGCTTTCTCTCCTCTGCTTAGCCAGATTAGACAGCCAATTTTGAGGTCTACTTGCAAAGGCCTTTACAGCTCTCATGGATGAGACAAGGACTGAAATAATGTCATTTAAGAGACTTTATTATTGATATATATTCTGATCTCCCATAAGAACTGGTAGCGTGTTTAATTATAATGTGTATTTTTATTACAGCTTTTGTTAGTTTTTTATAATTATACATATGGAACATTGCTTACTTTTTTTTTTTTTTTAAGGAACCTGAGTGTTAAATATATGCTAAGAATGAATCTTATTGTTAAAGCTTCTCGAACTAGTTATTTTGCATGCCTCATTTTCTTGACTGTGAGCCTCAACAGATTCAGAGTCACAATGTGCATGGCTCCTCCTAGATCACATTAATCGTGCTGTGCAAGACTGTAGGCTGTCGTGTTTCTCCAACAAAGAAGTTCCTATCAATATGCAGTACGCTTGTACTTCTGCACAGTACTAGTCATCATTTCTAGCTTTGTTTGTTCCTAATCTCTGTCTTTCTCTCTGACATTTTGAGGTATTTATGCATCTTTACATCCACCAAAGCTTTAAAGCTGAGCAACTGACACTTTTGCAGACAAATCGCTCAAAGGAAGCAGGCATGCATTTATTTTCTCAAGTGCCTCCAGGTGATTAAGCTCAAGGCCAAATTCTGCTCCTGTGAGCAGAACCCAAGAAGAAGTAATTTGCCTACAGGAACCGTGGGAATCTCTCCTTTCTCACTCTGTCAGAAGGTCCTGAGGTACCAAGGCCACAGCTGCTATCACAATGCTAAGCTTGAGGCAGTACGGTTACATAAATTGCTGCTTCTTATCCCTTATGTATTTCTCGAGCAACAAATGCGTTTTTCATAAAAGCCACTGGTTCCATCTTTTTGAGACCTTTGTGTATTTGGATGCATCAGTCACTGCACACTAAGCTGTCCTGGAAGGCTGCTGACCCCCAGATGTATGTGTCCCGGTGGTCCTACCACACCCTGAAGCTTTCGTGCCCGGAGCAGGCATGATCCTCACCCTCACAAACTGAGCACCTACCTTAACGTAGGATGCCACACTAAATCTCAGCAAATGCTTACTCATCTCGATGGCAGACAGAACTTCCCTTCACACAACCACCCTCTGGGTATGATAACTGTGTGTGAAACGTGCGTTGACCTCCAGGCTTCTGCAGAGACAAAAAAAAAATCTACCAGGTGGATAGGGGCACCTCAAATTCTCTTCCTCCTGTGTGAACTCTGTGCACTACTGTCAAGCTCCTTTTTGATCACTGTTCTCACAGCTCCTAAGTCTTGCTGTCCTGGAGTTCTTCCTGCTCAAGATGACTGGTATACAACACTCCCACTTCAGATTCTCCACCATGTCATTGCTAGCATGCTTTCTTGAGGTAAACTCAATCTAAGTAGTGTCAAGAACATCAAGGCAAGTACTTGATTGATGAAGAATGTGCCCACTTATATTTTAACCTTTTTATTAATAAATTGATCATTAGCCACTTTCAAATTTGGAACTACATTAAGCACAATACAGAAGATGGTCACCATGAACCAGTACTTAAATTAAGCTACTATGGGTTTTAAGTCAGTGTCTTCCCAATCCTCATGCCAGGGCCCTGAACGTGTTCTCCACCAGTGGAGTTCAATCGGCTGCCAACAGCTGCCTTCCTGGTGGACGTTGTTGGGACGAGGGAGCTGAAGAGAGACCTCATCTTGCAACTATGCAGTGAGTGTTGCAGCCATATCTGTGCTTGGCTATGTCCTCAGTCAATCCAGAACCCTGACCTGCAGATTTGACTTCTTCACTTGACCACCCTGCCCTTGCTGATCCCTTACATCTGAGTTGCAGCCATACTTTTGGTGGAAGATGGATGTTCTTCTCTCCAGAATGAGCATTTCTCAGATTTTCTTAGGGACGTAACGTTTAAGCATTTGACAACTTTTTAATAAAGTACAGAGGTGTCCAAATATCACAGTTGTCTAATGTGGGAACCAGTCCCAGAAGGAAGGTGATTAAATTGTTGCTAGACATTTCCGGGGGTTTTATTCATCTAAGTCCCCAGCTCAATGGAGTTCAGATGGATAGCTTCCTATTCAAAGTTTTTGCTTGCCCCTTTGCCGTCAGAGTTTTTGCCTCTCTTATATGCGCAGGAATATTTAACGAAGTTTGTTGGCACTGACATATTCACCATATTGCAGTTGCTGCTGATCTCAGAAATAATTCTGTTGTGCTCGCCGGGAATGGGTAATGGAATGGGCAAAAAACATATTCTCATAGAGACAGAAAGCTCAGCATAAAAATGCAGTTAGGGAGCACAGAAAACAGCAGAGTCGCTCTCAGCTTGGAGATCACAAAAGAACTAATTTGCCAGAATGCCATTCCAAGCCCATGACCACAGCATTAGTAATGTCGCAGGAGTGCGGGCTGCACCTGAGCCCTACACTCATTAACCTTTTGGGTTAATGTGGCGCTCACAAACATAAAGGGGCTGTGTGTGTGGCGAAGGAGAATGGAGGGGGAAAAGCAAGCGTGAGGGGAGGAATGGAGTGGGAATAACTCAAGGAAAAGACAGAGTCCTTTTGATTCTTGAAATGAACTGAGCATTGTTTTTCTC
>NW_009635048.1:45834-74098 GCF_000690535.1 Cariama cristata | reverse complement strand
TGAACCGTAAAAAAGTGAATTAAGAAAAGCATTCCAAATGGGAAATGAATTCGCGTAACTATGGCTTCAAATCTAACATATATTTAGATTAGCCGTCAGCCAGATAATTGTCTGATAAGGAAACTGCTAAATGGTAGAAACATCTCATCTCAGATTTGTCCAGATTCCAGACCTGATCTTCTTTATTTTCTTGTCAACGGCCAAGGTAAAGTGACCAGATGTCTCAATGAGATTGCACAAGTACCAGTTTTTAATAGACTGGCCCAGTGTTCAGTGATTTTTTTATTAAGATGCAGAGACATCCTATTGTTATTCTGCCATTGATCCACCCTCTGTACAGAGATGGCTGATTCACAGACCTCGCTCCTCCTCCCCTGTATGTTATACCTACAGTAGATGATCAAATTCTCATTAACACAGGAGAGACTACAGCCTGGCACCTGCAAAATGTTTTCAAATATGACTACTTAATGTCTCTTGGCAATGCTGGTTTGTAACAGGAAGCCAAACAGTGGCGCAGCCAAGGATGCATTGTGTGAGATCTCTATCTCCAGGCAATTTAACTTGGACACGACAGACTTGGAATGCAGCTTCAGCTTCCTCTGCCGCCCTGTGCTCGCCCCCATTTCACCCCCTTCAGCACCCCTTTTTTCCTGTTCATTGCGGTCTCCCCTCACTATTCCCTCTCAACCCCTCATTTTCATCTTCCAGATGGAGAAGCTGGGCCCTTCACAAAGCTAGTCTCATGGATTACATGAATAAGGAGACTGTTTCTGCTGTTGTTACATTTAGAGAACATAAACTGTTCCTGAAATCCATGCGATTCAGGTAGGCGCGATCAATGACGAAGAATTTGTCTCTTGGTTAAATCCGGCACAGCAATTAGGGGTATCAGGCTTCTGATAAGCTTTGTAGAAAGATCTTCATTGTTTATGGCCATTTTTATTAAACTGAGACACACAGTGGCGTTAGCTGACTGAATTGCTATCTGTTATATCCTACTATTTATAATACTTTGCATATAAGCAGGGTTTTTTTGCAGTTTCAAGAGTCTCTGGTGCCTTTACTTCCTGTCCTGATCAATGAGCAGAAGATGCTATTTAATCACTTTCCATTCAAGAGATGGCAGCGTTCAAAGAAAGGGAGTGCTGCACCCTGTTATCAGTGTAGCTTTTATTCCATACAGGTTAATCTTGTGAAGCATCTCGGAGTTTTTGATCAGTCTAAAATACAGCACATTTGCTTGAAATAGGACTTTGAAATTTTATCTATAAGTTCTAAATGAGGTAGTAATACAAGCTTCTCCAGCTCTTTAATAATGAATGCAGTTATGTCATTTTATCTGCATAAGAATATAGTAAATGAAATCAAAGCAACATAGACATAACTTACATTTTCAAAACTGCTAAGACAGCTCTGTGTACATTCAAATCTTTCTTCCCATGCGTGCTTACTGCAGAAATATAGTATGATATATTGCTGTTTTCAAACTGAGTGCTTGCTTCCGCATTCACTGAACTCATACCTAACTAATGCTCCCATTCACTTTAGGATCAGAAAGGTCAATCCTGCAACATTTGACCACTTCGGCAATGATTTATGTCTTTGATCTTACTTTTTGTCATGTAATTAGTGCCAATGAAGGACCAATGGATCCTTCCAGTTGTGTACAAACCTAACTTGTGTGTTGGATTAGGCACCTTGAGTTGTATTTATTACAACTTAGACCTACCAAGTCTAAGCACCCCGGTTCTAAGTACCTCGAAAGTTTAGTCTCCAGCTTTGTATCAAGATTTGTCAATAGGGTAATTGTAGCTGGGAGAATATTTCTCTTGACTCAGACACCTCCTTGTTGTAGTCTAGCGTGTGCAAATATAAATGACCTTTTGGAAACTGAAGTTTTACTGCAGTTCGTTGCTGGCATTCCATTGCTAGATGGACATCTAAACATAAAACGATTTGGGTTTTTTTGTATCTATGTAATTAAAAATAAAACCCACTAATCTGTTCAAAGCAAGTTAGTATATGTTATAGGTCAACAACATTTTTCTCCGCCTCTTGTAAGAATGATGATGGATGGCATAACCTAGTAAGTCTGCACACTAAAACAACACTGCCTGAACAGTTTAGTGTCATGAGCAACACCAGCACTGTATTTCATATCCCTCACTGCTCTCTTCTCTTTGAAGGACTGAACTCTTTCATCGACACGTATGTAAATAGTAGTAAATATCAGACTGGATTTCTGCTCCGTGGACTTTGCTCTGCTCTGTGCTCATCTCTGCTCTGGGCTGGCTCTCTCCACTCTCTACGGCATCTTGTTCCCCAGCACAATAACAAGGAAAACGGTCCTGCAGTCCTGGGCACCCAAAGCAGGCAGCCTGGGAGGAGGCAGGACTTCAGACAGGTACGAATCTGCCTCTGAACCGCACGGCCCGTTTCATCCCTAATAATAATAGTTCATGCCTCAGCCACCTTAGTGCTGTACAATGATCCTGTAGGAGCAAGAGATGCTTTCCCTCTTGTTACTAACATAAAGCCTTTATTTTTAGAAAGCTTCTAGCTTTAGAATCAAAAGTTTTGTGCTCTGATTAGGTCATCTAAAAGACATTTATATGTTTGTATTCCTTGTAGAAAATGTTGCTGAAAAACACTCGGGTGAAATATCAGTCCTTGGCAGATACTTGTTAAAATAGGTCTGGTTTTGGTTGCTTGGTTTTTTAACAAATCAGTACATTTTTTCAAGGAATGTAAACTTTCATGCAAGAATTGCCATTTTGCTGAGAGCCTGGTTTTCAAGGAAAAAATGATAAAAAATGTTCATTCATCCCTGACTTCAAAATGGACTCTGTAATGTTCACAAATCCCACAATTTTATTATGAAAATGTATGAGAGTTCCGCTTTTTAGAACGCAAGTTCCTGAAAACAAATACTTCCATGAGAATCTTGGGTTTCTGGGGAGGGGGAAGAAATAAGCCTACATAATGTCAATCAATTTCTTGCCAATTCTTAAAATAGTTCAAAGACTTTTTTTTTAATAAAAATCCCACTTTACTAAGCCTATCCTCACAACTTTGATAAGACCTGATTCATATTTTTTGAAAGTTTAGTGTTGACTGTGTTATGAATTAGGAGCTATATGTGAATGTGTGGCATGACTAAGTTGTAATAAATTCAGTAAGACTGAATAGTAGATTGCAAAGTATTTTAACAGTAACAACAGAGCTAATAGGTAGATTTTCTTCTACTTTAGAAAGGCAAGTAAATGAAGTAGCCTTAAATGAAACATCTGAGGATTGTAGGTGTTCATGATTGTTTCGTGAGTGAATCAAAATCTTGGGGCGGCCTTTTCCCTCCCTCTGTTACTGTTCTTGTATTCAAAAAGAATCTGCCCACAGTAAATTATTGTTATTGTTTGCACTTATATAAATCTTTTTCTCCAAGGTGCTCTTGATAACTTACTAGCTTACATGAATCAAACCTTTTGTGATCCTTGTGAGGTAAAGAATTCCCCAAACTCTTGAACCTCTCTGTCAGAAGAAAATATAGAAGACACTGCAATGACAGAAACTTTCACCGGTGTTTCTGAACTTATCATATAGGATTTCTGAGAAACCTACCATGCTTAAATTTAAAACCGGAAAAACATATTAACTCACTGCAAGCAAATATGAGTGAACTAAATAGGAGTGAACTAAAAATTTGAGTATCACATTCTTCTGATCAATCCAATAAAACAAAAAACAGGAGACAACAAAAAAATCTCTTCTATGTACCAATAGTCTGTCTATAATCCCTTCCAGGTAAATATGCTCCATGCCCATGTTCTCTGATATACATCGGGAAAAATCATTCTTCCTGAATAATATTAATAATTCACCAACAACTGACCTGAAGTATCAGACAAATCAAGAGACACTAGATAATAACTACTACGTGTGTTGCTAGTTTCTGTCCCTCTTTAGCCAAGTACTCAGGCACATATAAATCCCACCTCATTCCAGAGCTAAATATATGATTAAACGCTTTGCTGAATGGAGATGGACTGCTGAAACAAGACACTGGGCAGGATTTCAGCTCCTGACATCAGTCAGATCTGTATCCTCCAAAGATCCAAATAGAGACATCTATTAACTTTATTGCATTTCAAGTCAGGCTCATATTAAGTAGGGCTTTCCAGTACTTCTGAGTTATTTTAGTCAATTGAGAAAAAGACTTCATATAATTTGAGATTTCTGCTACCAAATTAACAAATTAGTGGGTTTTTCTTCTGGGCTTCAACATTATCTAGTTGCTAATCCATTTGTTTTCTGGAGTCTATAGCGACCAGATGCTTTATGCTACAGCCAGTCTCATCTCACCCAGTAAACTAATTGTCACTACTTGCCACAACAAAGAGAGTGAAGTAAATTAAAGCCATTCTCTTAGGCGAGGGGAAAAAAAAAAAATCTGTTCTTTTCCCTTCATGCAGCTTTTTTTAAGGAAAATGATTGGATCAAAGACATCCGCTCGATAAACTTCACTGACATGCGGCATTAAGTTATGACATCAACCCTTAGGTAAAAAGTCTCTACCTGCTACATACCTTAAAGCTATCAATGATTTTAAATATAATGAAGTGAAAATTAAAGCTATTTTGGTTAGCCTGTGCTGGAGGAATGTTTAAACTATCAACTCACACAGATGAAAGAGGAAAGGCGACTCACTCACATATCAATGAACAACAAACTTGCTAGCAGATTATGCTGTTATTTGTATCACAGAAACTTCAATCTCATTCTTTAGCAAAAAAAGGGGAAGGGAGGGGGAAATATCAGTATGGGCATAACCTTGGTTTTCCTTGAAATTCAATTCTGTTAAACACAAATCCTCAGATTACCTTTGCAGCTTTCACCATGTTACCAATCATGTTTGTTCAATATAGAACTCTTCATTTTTTTGCTTTTTTATAAAACAACAGATTATTCAGATACCCTCTCTAAACCATTAAATCAGTCTACCATGTATTAAAACATCTTGCAAATTCCTCAAAATGCTGTTTTCCTGACATATTTCTTTAGCAGTACAAAATCCAAATGTGACAAGGAATAAAGCTCTCTGATGTAAAGAGCTGGTCTATAGACAGATCCCCACTGGGCAGATGGTTATTTTTAATAGCCTGACCTAATTTCTTAGTAGTGATCCAGGGATAGCACAAAGCCCTCTGGAGGAACTGGCCTATTGTGTTGAAGTAACAGGAGGAACACTAGATATTCCTAACAGCTACATTTGTTGGTCTGAGTTCAGTCTTAACAAAGCCCACAAACATCTACTGACACAAGAGTTGAGGGTTCTGAGGATGGGTAGACTTATTATGAGTGACCTATCATATGATATCAAGCCAAATTGGCCATCTTTAAGAGCTGAGGAAAACCTTCAGAAAGTGATTTTTGTATGACTACTGAGTTATTCCCGATTTCCTTCGCAGCATTTTCTTGCTTGTATTTTCTCTCTTCTCGTAAACGTTACTCAACTTAAAGGCAACCAAATTGCATTATCTTTTTCTTTCCTTCCCATCTTTCTCCCATTGTCATTACCTCAGTTCTTTTCCCATTTTGCATTTGATCTTTCCAGAACGACTAAAATCAGAGGCTGGTAATCAATTTTAGTGAAAGGAAGAAATACAGATTTCAAAGATATGAAACCTACTTCTGTTCCCATTGCATTCAGTGAAGTTCACTTTAAATTGAACCAAAGTTGAGAGGAGAATCTGCACCACAGCAAACAGATGCTCAGAGGCTGCTATTTCAGCGCAAAACAGCAGCCACGCCTGAAAAAAACAACTGGACAAGAGATTTTATATAGTACTAGCTACATTTAGTCCAATTTCTATTCTTGCGTTCATTAGCTCTGCACACTAGCAGATGGGAAATGCATTTGAAAAGTTGTCAAGGACAAAAGCAATGCTCTATAGTGAGTTGTGTGTCAGATAAAACAGAAGTTTATAGACCCTATGCTCAAAGAAAAGCTGCATCCACCTCTTGGGCGGAGAGTAAGTCAAGTACTGCTCTACCACCCCATGGTGTTCTGTCAGAGTAAGGGCTATTTCTCCCAAAGGGACCTATTTGTACAAACATTCCTGGTAAAAGAAACTGCAATGTATAATGGTTAGTTCACCTCGGACATAGTAGTCAGCATCTTACTTGTTTTGAAAACTAAAATTAAGTCCAGTTGTTTTCAACCTTATTTAACAATAGTTTGTAAACTGTTAAGAGAAAACAATATTCTAATCTCATGAATGCAATTCTGTTACTATGACTGATCTTACTAATATTCACCCCCAGTGCACCAATCACTCAAACTGAAATGCTGATTAAGGCTCCTGCATATTCTCTCATGTCTTAATACTCCATTGTTTTACGATGACGTGAAAACAAGCTATGGGAAAATACGGTCAATGAGTTTCCCTTCTCTTTATTGAAAATCCCAACTTAAGATGTCAAGACATGTTCATGCATAAATTATAACAATAGCAGAAAACGCTTTGTCTCCTCCCACATGCTAAGTATGCATCTTCTCTAGGATGCTCAAAAGAGAACACGCACTGAGTGACCTGGAAATGCAGCTCTGCTCATTGTACCGTGTTCAAGACCTTGCAGATTTCTGCGAGAATAGGCAGCAAGTGAAATTGGTTCCACGTAAAGCCACTTCTTAGAGATTTTTCTATGAGAAGTTAAGTGGTTTTATGTTAACAGGCACATTATGATTGAAGTTAGTAGTTCTGATGTTAACAGCCAGATAACTGTTAACTCATTTTCAGTGTAAGAATTGTGTCTGAAGATACATCCCAAGAGTCTAGAAATCTTCAAGTAGACAACACAGGAGGCTGTTTCACATAAAAAATATATTAGGCTGGGAATTGGAAGAGGGAAGTCTCCCTAATCAACATGGCAACTACCCTTGGGCAAATACTTTTGTATTTATGTGTGTCTATTTCTGCTCTCATCTCCATTTGTTTATTCTATACAGATTATACAATTTTAAGGTCAGAACTGTTCCTCAGTATATTTTTAAGTAGTAGGTCTGAAAACTCAAGTGTCAGTGTCAAAGGGCTAATTTAATATATAGAGTAAAACACCAATCTCGTATTTCATTGCAATATATCAACAGCTTACCGTCTTTTTAACACTAAAGTGGCTCTTGAGGACCTCCCATCCTATCAGTCCTATAATACCGCTTGTGGAAGTCCAGTTAACAAACCTACAGCCTCATTTCTTCACAAAGTGGAAGACATGGTCACCATGACTTGGTCTACATGCAGCAGAGCATGTACTTGTGAGAGCTGTTTCAGTGTCTCTTGGACAACCTTTATTCCTGTCAGTTCTACCTTTCCCTAGCTGTGCTCTCAGACAAGAGTCCTTCATAAAATTGCACATGGATCAATTATATGTGCGGTGTAATGTGAATATTTAATCTTTCTTTGGAGTAAATGCTTTTTTGAGGTATTTAAACACCATATGCCCAAATATACTTATGTGTTTACAGTTAAGCATATGCTCAAGGACCCTGAGAAAGTAGTATCAGTCACACTACAAAGGCAGAAGCAAAAATAGGTAACAAACGGCAAAGAAATAAAAGTGCTCAGCCAGGACATGCCACACTAAATACCATTATATGCATAATTTGCCTTTACCCAATCTTTTTAAACATTTCCTGTCAAAAATTAATTTGAATCAATACAATCAAAGTATGGGTTCCACAGGCACTTGAATTTTTCTGTTATGTGGAATAAATGAAAGTTGCTTGCATGATATATTTTCTGTTAATACTATAACCCATTCATTAACCATGGGAGGTCTTTCCAATATCTAAGTATAATTTGTTTTTACCAGCTTGAGACTTTTTCTTCTCCTTTGTGATTTTTCTTTATACATAGTATTATTATTTGATTTATATAGCATTACTCCCTGTGTGCTCATGGTACTTCAAGAAATTCAACAAAGTCAAACTAAAAGGCAAGAAACTTCAATTATTCGTAAAAGAGAAAACTCTTTAGTGCAGGATCTAGAAAGGGAAACGAATAGCAGCAGGATTCCGTTGGGTTTCAGGCAAAAGGTCACAAACTATTTTATCTGCAGAACTGTTGATCATCAAATCTCACTGAGGACAATGTGAACTGCAAGTGTTCAGCCTAGTACAAAACTACTTCATATATATGCCAATAATCAGAAACGAGAGGAGGTGAAAAACTCTGTCAGAATATAGATGATATAAGAAAAACAACAACGGAGAACATACACAACCAATGCCCTAAAAATCGAAGGTGCTGAGATTTGAAGGGTGAATGGTTTGACTTGAATGCAAATCTCACTTTCAAGAATATCTTCTGGGAAGTTACAGGAAAAGAAAAATAATTCTAGAAACTGGCTAGTCCAAAAGATAAAAAAAAGAAACATTAATTTGGTGCCAAACCAAAAGGAGAATTTCGGACTTTCCCACAGAAATGTCTCCCTCCTCCTTAAGATCTGCGTTGTGTTTTCCATGATAAAATGGAACATTTAAAATGGCACGTTTCCAAATGAAATGTTTTGAAATGAAAACAAGAACTCTTTTAGAGTTCTTAATTAAAAAAGACTGAGATTATTGTAAATACAGCACTGATTTGCCAATAGGTTCTCTTAACTTAAAATGTATTTTCCAAAAATTTCTCTCTGGGATATTCAACTCAAAAGTAATCTAAAACTAAGTATCACTAGCAAAATCCACAGATTTCAAGCAGATCAGACTTCATTTTTACCATTACGCATAAAAGCCGTATCATCTGACCTGATATACCACATCCTCACCACTTTTGATAACACACCAATTTGATAACCAATTTATGCATTTGTTTGTGTGAACCCTGACCTGTCTGTTTGCCTTCTTTCTGCCTTTATCGTATGTTTGTTTGTCCTGTTCTGTTTTAATCTTAAACTGTAAACGTTTCCTGTTTGTAAACACTGGTTATAGTGGGATCTGGGTCAGACATAGTGGCTTTTGTGCTACCAGTATAAAGATAAACATAATCATTAATTATAACTTTAATGAAGACATTTATTTGATATGCAAAGCTTGGCAGGATGGTATACTGTGAAGTATTTTTAGTTCTCTATTATCTGTTTTGATCTCTACTAAGCCTATATCCTTTATCTACGTAAGCGATGCTCCTGCAGCAGCATTTTAAATGCCTTGCTTTCTAAGACAAGGTTATGAAATTTTGCATTCCTATAAAGTATGCTCCACTTCCCTTTTTGTTTAAAAAAGAAGAGCTGAACCATGAATCCCTGACTGTGATAAATGTTCTGCGCTAATCAACACAACACAACAAAACAAAAAAGAGTAAGAGAGATATGGAGACAAATAACAAGTAATAGCCATGTGTCTTGATGGCAAGATAACACAATGTAAACCACATATTTGATATGTAAAACAGGATATCTTAAAGATATGTTTTTGCATGGCCTGAAGCATTCTCTGTTCATCAAAATATTTTAAATATACATGAATCCCTAACTTTAAATATTTTTTATTCACTTGGAATTTCTTGATACAAATTTTCTGTTTCAGCTAGGGTTCTGATTAATCCAGTCTGTTCAATCAAATACAAACTCGTAGCTTTTTATTATGCAGCAGACACAGAAGATGAATACTTGGTGAATGTGTCTGACCAGATTCTTAGAAAGGTAAGGTGCTCTGATAATTTTTTAACAGTGTTTCCTGGAAATAGTAATTTTCTTGATTGTCTGAATTTTTTATCTTGCTCTTTTCTATTTGTCAGGGAAGGAAGATGAGGCCCTTCTTTCTGTGATTTTAAAATAGCCAGTAGGTTAATTTTAAACAAAAAGTATCCTGCTTAGGTAGGTAGTGGGAGTGGACAGCAGAGCAGGTAAATCACAAAAAGCTGTTCCCTCTTCTGATTTGCCTTGGTTTCATTACACTGTTGAACAAGCAGACAGCCTGTCTTTGCCGATTTGATAATTTTCTGGCTCACATTATTTTCTCTCTGAATGCTTAAATTGCACACAGCTTTAGGAAGCTTTAATTTAAGTGGTTACCTATTTCAAATACTTTGGGGATGAGATTACTGGCTGGATGTGAAAGTGGCTGCAATTTATGTTGTCAACAGTTGCATTCCCGTGATGGGACAGCTAGACGAACGATAAACAGAGACTATTCCCTACCAAAGCCTATGCAGGGCTTTGTGACAAGTGGCGCAGAGCTGAGTCACTCCCAAATACTTCCACTGATGAATATTTTCAGTGTGTAGCAAAATCTTCAACGACTATCTTACCAACTCTAGCTCTCCAGATGGTACCATACCCTACCGTATCCCTTTTGGATGCAGCTGTTGTACTCAGCAGTTCCCCAGCTGTGGTAGACACTCAGGAGGTGAGCTTATTAAAAGATTTCCTTCTTGAATACCAGTCACACACAATCTAGCCAATAAAAAGGAACAAAATTTCTGAAAAAAATTTACTATGAACTATTTATAATCTTAATTTATTGAAAACAAGTGTGTTGTGAAGGATTTGGTGTTTATGCAGCAAGGTTTCAGTAACAGTGTAAAACTGGATCCACGGGTAGAAAACTTTCAGAAGGGAGTCCTAGATTTTCCCTTTTGCAAACTTACAAAGCAATCCTTGTCGTGAGGATTCAGATATGCCAGGAGGGAAGAGGAATGGTGAGCGGGGAGCCATTGACAGAGCTGTTGGGACACCTCAGGGAAAGACTTAGAAAGAGATGAGCCCTTGCTGAGTGGGAGGGAAAGCAACATCTGTCAGGAGGTACAAGGACAGGTTAGAATCATGGAATCGTTTAGGTTGGAAAGGACCTTTAAGGTTGTTTTAATAGAAGATAAATTTGTGTCCCAAAGACTTTCTTGGGATTATCCGACAGCCCTAACTAAGGTGGTAGTTATTTGTGCGTATGGCTCTCAGCTCAGCTAAGCTCAGCTCGGCTCAACCCGGATCTAATTCTCTTTAATTGCTAATTTATCTGTAATTTTCGCAAGCCTCACTTTCATTCCCTTTAGTTAGAAGCCTCACTGAAAAGCATTATATTACAATCACCTTGCTTTTTTTAACAATTTGAAAATCTTTCAGTAATAACCAAATTGTCTCAACTTTTTCCCCTGGATTATATTCTTCTATAGTGAGACTACCAATAGTTCCTGTTGCTACACAGAAAATAAAGCAAGGGCATGAAAAAAGTCACTGTTGGACGTAAAACTGCGCTGACAATCAGTCGTGTCTAGTTGCATTGAGTACAGGGAAGTTAGAAAATGCCTGTTGCTAACAGCAGCCAAGCTAAGTTTGGGTTTTCCCCCCTCCCATTCCCCACACACACACTTTTCAATCGCATCTAATAGCATATTTTTCGACCATAGCTATTACTGCTGCAGGTAATTCAATTTCTTCTATGCAATATAATTACCACTGGAGGAAACAAGAGGGGAAAGGTACCATTGTATCTAATTTTCTATGACTTCCTCATCCAGAACTTACACCTTCCCACTCCCTAAGCACAATGCTGTACATTTTATTTTGTGGCACCGCACTGGTCATAGGACACAATAAGGCTCATTTTTTCATACTTCTCTCTTCTGTAAGCATGGTATATAAATCACAGCAGCGTTGCTAAAAGCATGTGACTGACAATCTTGCTTGGTAGACAATCTGTGATCCTTTCAGACTTTTACTAATAAGCTCATTAGGACAGAAGGGCTGAAAATACTTTCTAGGATATAGCAATGAACCTCAGTATGACTGACCACTCACAATTTAGAGAATCAATCTTTCTTCAATCAAAACTTTGTCAGGTTCTGCTGAATGTCTTCTGAAGGTTACTGTGTGGAATTTTTTTCTTCTTCTCTCACTCTCTTTTTTTTTTTTCTTGTAATACAGATTCCTTTGCAAACCCAAAAAGCCTTCCAAAGTAATGTAGGTTAAGGTGAAATGTACTGAACACATGTTTTTTTCTTTTCCAAGTTCAGCTTTTGGAAACCTTTTAAAGGATGTTTGTTGTTTTTTAAGGTATGACCTTATTTTGGATGAACTTTTCAATAAGCATTAATTTTAAGAAAAGCCTTAAGATACCTACAACCTGTTGGCATTGGCATTTAGACTCAGTTTTCCAAAATGCAAATGCAAAACTACTTGAATAGTGACTCAATAAGCTACTTCATAGTTTCTCTTCATATGCTGATTCTGGTCAGACAATTATAAAAAGCCCATTTGACACACGAGCATATTTTGAGGCCTTAAAAACTAATTTGAAAAAAAATGACTCTAAAAAATAGCACTGAGATAATAAGTGCTTCTGAAGAATTCTGTCTGTCATAAGAAAAATAAGTCAGCACATCAATACTGTGGTAAATATCTCAAAGTTAATCTCTTTCTGGATTAATTAAAATCTTTAAATGACCAATATGGTTGAAAACTTACTGACTGAGCAATACTTATGAGGTAGAAACCGATAAAATATTCCAAGGAATGGGGCAGGCTAGTTTCTGGGGAGATTTCTTCCAACACCACAGGGAACTACATCACTTAGCCGTATTGGGGAACTACCACGTGAGGGACTGCAGTCCTTATTTCTGGTGCTAAATAGTTGTGGTTTTGCTTCTTCACGTGGCTGAAACCTGACTCTACTTCTGGCTTGTGAACTACAACGGCTATTTTGTTCTGTTAGCCAAGGAATAGCCTATAGGTATGGACCTCTGTCCAATGCATCCAAATCAGCACAGACCAGATGCAAAAATGTATGCTCTTCTTCAGTTTATGTTAAATCAATCTATTTTTTTTTTAAATAATCTCCTCCCGATTCTCCTGGTTCATTCTCATGTTTTTTCCTACCTTTGCCATCTTCCTTTTTTCTACACTTTTAATTTTTTTCTTTCTTTCTTTCTTTGGGTTTCCATACAAGCAAAATTTTCTATCTCCTCTTGTGTTTTCCTTTTTATTCTACTGTTGGTCTTCTGTATCCTGAACTTTCCTCTTCTTTTAGTCCCTTTCACTTCTCTGACCACTTCAGGCTCTCTTTTGCATTAAACATTCCTCCACTCTTCTAACCCTGCTCTATCCTGCCTCTGAAGTTTCTCATCTTTCAGCCACAATGGGAGATACAGCTGAATAATGATTATGAGGAGAGAGAGAGAGAGAAGCTGCAGTTCTTCGTAACAAAACTACAAAGTCTTAGCGGGTTGATGTGAAGGAACAATAACATCAAGCAGTCAATAAGTAGCACTAACAAATCAATGTAGATAGTGAAAGCAAAGAATTAGACAACTGCCTGCTTCAGGCAATGCTTACAGATACCAGGATTAGACTGAGACAACTTGACTGATGGCTGGGATGTCTATGTCACTCCTTTATCTCTTTTATTTTTTCTGTTTCTTTTTTTCCCTTTCTAATTCCTTCCCTCATTTGCTTCTTAGACTCTTCCTACCTCAGAGGAAGAACCTGTTAAAGATCAGTAGCACTAAATGTTGTTTATTTCAGCTATGTCATCAGAAAGCCATTCACCTCATTCCTTCTGGTAAAAGGATGAGATAAAGACAACCTCCTATGGCATCAAATTTGGGATAGGTAAAGGCTGGGCCCAGAAGTCCAGGGAAGCAGTGCAGAACACCTTTGCTGTCATGGTCACCTAAGTCCTAACAGCAAGATTCTCCATACGTATCAGCTCAGGCATCATCTTTCTCTTTCCACTGAATTCTTTGGTTACTGAGATCTGGCCTCTGCACCCTGTAGGCTCTGTTTCTGCCTGATGGACCTTTAATTCCTGTTGGCACAATAGCCCAGTTTCTGTGTGGTCACCAGATATGTTAGACACACTATTCTATAGTCAAGTGGCTAGGAAGCAAGAGGGTGGATCTAATTGCTCCTAGGACATGGTTAATCGCTGCCTGTGCAAGAACGAGTGCTGTGCTCTTTCTTTCCTTTCTTTGCACTTCCATAGCTCCTTATGTCAAGGAGGAAGCCACTCAAAAATACCCACCCCCTCACATCACTCAGTCACTCAGCTATGCTGTCCAAGGCAAGCACCTAACTCCTTGTTGACAAAGGGTAAGATTCAGAGTATTTACTTTGGTATCTAAAATGCAAAAATCAGGGGAAAGACTAAGCCTTATTAGATGTTTGAGTTCTGTGCAGAGAGGGGAACTTACCGTTAGGATAATTCTCCAGAGAACTGTGGAGCTTTAGAAAGCCTGGAGGCGGTCAGTAAGACTCACCAGCTCAAATGCTGCGCTTCAGAAAAGAAAGAAGTATGTACAGAGCCTTAGCTCTTAGCATTTGGGTTTTGGCGAGCTCTGCCCTGCCTACTATTCAGATTGTGAGAATTTATTTTTGCTTTCAGACCTATCTCCCTGTCACACAGGATTCCATTTAGCATCTCTGAATTGCTGAATTACTGTGTTCTTTATTTTCACCCTGCATAGCACCTAAGTTGGAGGAGCCTGCCTAAACTATCTGGGTATTACCCTAAATAATCACTGGATCAGTTTATTTTCAGGTAAGGATAAAGGGATTCTCATCAATATCTGCAGTCAGTAAAAGTTTGAGTATTTTGGGAAACTGCTTAGATGAAAGCCGCTCTTTTTGTCTGATGGTTGCAGTGGACATGCAAGTTATTTGTTGGAGCTATATAACCTTATCATGTATGTGTTTTAAACATCTCACGAGATAACTCCTGGTAATTGAATAAGGGCAGCTTCTAGAAAAGAAGAGAATGTAACATCTTCCCAGGCCAGCTATGCTCCTACCCACAAGAAATTATTTTTCTTGCTAGGTGCATGAAATTGTTTATTATTGTGCCTCATTTTCATTCTTATTTTGAAACCTGCAAGTAAGGTACATTTAATTTTTGTTAATTACTAATAACAAGTATTCCCTTGACACGAAGATATTATACTGTGTCCTGTTTTGCCAAAATGTAAATTGAACTTAATTTTAAAATCTCTAATTAATCATGTCGTTTTAGAAAGCAGTTGTGCATTTCCTTTTAACTTGCAATCTTATCATTAGTATATAGTACTAATTATGGTTACCTAAAATCTAGGTACCGTAATTGGATGCACAAAGTGCCAACAGATTACTGATAAAATATCTTACAGGTCATACAAAACCAATCTTATTCCAATTAATTAAAGCTCACAATTTGCAGGGAGAGGAAATAACTCGATTTGAATGATAAAATAGGAACAAAGACAAGAAGCACAAATAAACATAAGCAGCAAGATCAATTACTGAACTGTCTCACTGAGACACAGACGTAGACACAGTTAAAACAGTCAGTTCTCTTCCAAATGTTAATGTATATCAAACAGAGGATGTAACACCACTGCAGACAGCGGTTAAGAAGCATCTAATGTGACTGATGGGCTAGCAAGATTCTTTGCAGTTTAAAATGGTACTGTCCTCATCCTGATGAATGACCCAGCAATTAAAGAAGAGATGGTCGTACTCACATCCAGTTTCACAACAGGAGTGTTTACAGATTGAAGAAGTTATGAAGGAAAGTAAGAAGTCGTTAAGGAAAGCTTTTATCCCTGTAAGTCACAGCACACGGGAATATGGACGTAAACCGAAAGGAGTTAGTTGGAAGTTTATAGATCAAAATTAGCAAGCCCACAACGTGGTGGTGGTGTGATGTGTTTCTCCTGTAGACTGCCTGACCCAGAAGAGGTAGATGAGGCCTTCTTCAAACGACTGGAGTAAAGCTCACCTTCACAGGCCCCTGTGATCCTAGGAAATATTTACTATTCCAGCACCCGCGGGAAGGACAATACAGCACAGACAATCCAGGAGGTTTCTGGACTGCCTTGAGAACAACTTCCTGACACAGATGATCAGGGAACCAGCCTGGGGAGATGCTCTGCTGGACCAGATTCTCACAAAGTAGAACTCATCAGAGATGTGAATATCAGAGGCAACTTTGCTGCAGTGACCGTGACATGGTGCTGCTCAGGATCCTGAGAGGATGGAGCAAAGTAAAAAGCAGAATACAGCCCTGGACTTGGGGAGAGCAGGCTCTGTCCTCTTCAGGAATCTACCTGGAAGAATCCCATGGGGTACGGCCCTGGAGAGAAGAGATGTCCAGGACACTTGGCTGATTTTCAAGGATCACCTCCTCCAAGCTGATAAATGGTCTATCCCAACAAGCAGGAAATTAAGCAAAGGCAGCAAGAAGCCTGCAGGCATGAAGAAAGAGCTCCTGACCAAACTCAGAAATAAAAAAGAAGAGCATAAGACATGGAAGTAGGACAGGTGATCTGGGAAGAATAGAGAGAAACCATATGACCAAGTAGGGATGGTGTCAGGAAAGCCAAAAGTCATCTGGCATGAAATTTGATGAGGAACATGAAGGGTAACAAAAAGGATGTCTGCATATACATCGGCAATAACTGGAAGACAAAGGAAACTGTAAGCCTACTGCTGAATGGCGTTGGGACCTCGTTACAAAGGACAGGGAAAAGATCAAGGTACAGTCTTTACTGCTAACGCTGACCTTCAGGAATCCCAGGTGCCCGAGACCAGTGGAAAGTCTGGAGCCAGGAAGACTCAAAGGAGGATCTGGATAGGCAATATTTAAATAAACTGGACAGGTGCAAGTCCATGGGACCTGACAAGATGCACCCATAAGTGGTGAGGAAACTGACAGATGTCATAGTGACTTCTTGACTGTCTTTGAAAGGTTGTGACTATCTGGGGAGGTTCCTGAGGACTGGAAGAGAACAAATGTCAATTCTATCTTCAAAAAGGGCAAAAGGAAGACCCAGGGAATTTCAGAAAGGTGAATCTTACCTAGATCGGAAGGTGATGGAGCAACCAATCCTGGAAACCATTCCTAAATACATGAAGGCAGGAAGGTGATGAAGAGTAGTCAGTATGGATTTATGAAGGGGAAATTATGCTTAACCAACCTGACAGTTTTCTACGATAAGACAACTGGCTCAGTGGATGATGGGAAAGCAGTGGATGTTGTTGATTTTAGCAAGACTTTTGACACTGTCCTGTAACATCATCATAGACAAACTGATGAACTATAGACTGTAAATGGAAAGGGAGGTGGACTGAAAATTGGCTGAGCTGCTGGGTTGTGATCAGCAGCATAAAGTCTAGCTGGAGAGAGTCACTAAGGATGTACCCCAGGGCTTGATCTTGGGGCTAATACTCTTTACCATCTTCCTTAATGATCTGGAAGATAGGGCAGAGTTCATCCTCAGGAATTTTGCAAAAACAAAACTGGGAGAAGTGTTTGATATGTGAGATGGTTGTGTTGCCCTTCAAAGAGACCACAACAGGTTGAAAAGATGGTCCAGCGGGAATCTCATGAAGTTCAACAATAGGAAACACAAATTCTGCATCTGGGGAGGAAGAAACCCAGGCCCCAGTTGCATGCTGGAGTCTAGCTGGCTGGAAAGCAGCTTGATCGAAAAGGATCTGTGGTCCTGGTGGACAGCAAGTTGACCATGAACCAGCAATACGTCTTGCAGCAAAGAAGACCAACAGTAGACTGGGCTGCCTTAGGAAAAGTATTGCCAGCAAGTTGAAGGAAGTGATCCTTCTCCACTATTCAGACCTGGTGAGACCCATCTGGAGTGTTGGGCCCAGTTCTGGGCTTCCCAGTACAAGAAAGACATAAACTTACTGGAGCAAATCCAACAAAATGGACCATGAAGATGATCAAAAGCTTGACACATTAGTCATATGAGAGGTTCAGAGAACCAGAACTGTTCAGACAGGAGAAGAGAAGGTTCAGGGGGACCCTATCAATGTATATAATATTTGATGGGGAGAAACAAGGAAGAAGGAGGTGGACTCTTTTCGATGCTGCCCATTGAAAAAACAACTGACAATGGGCACAAATTGAAAGATAAAAAAGTTCAATTAAACATAAGAAACAACTTTTTTACTGTGGTCAAACACTAGAACAAGTTGCCATGAGAGGTTGTGGAGTCTCCATTCATGAGGATATTGAAAACTCAACTGGACCCAGTCCTGAGCAATCTGCTTTAGCTGACCCTGCTTGAGTAGGACCATTGGACTAAACAGTCTCCAGAGGCGCCTTCCAGCCTCAAAGTTTCTGACTCTGTGATTCTATGAATAGAACTAGAAGAGGAGACCATTGTGTCATCTAGATTATGACTTAGTGTCATACTAAGCATGCCATATAAGCCAAGAACAGGTATTTGCTTTGATTAAAATAGCTACTTTTTCAAGTTTGGAGAAAAGTTTGCTGAATGAACCTAATTGGTATTCATACAGTGGGGGAATTGATCACGTTAATAATGGTATAAGTCCTGAAACTAGTACCATCAGTGCAAACTAACTACTGAAAAATCAGACAAAAATTGATAACTGTTGCCTATAGGCATGTGAACCAGGTTTGCACATTCACAGCACACTATGAAACCATACAAATGTATGTAAACAACACATTCCTAGTTAGGCCATCTGGTCTCTAACTGCTGCCTCTGTGTTTGCTGACATGGGGTACCGGCACATGGAAGACTGACTGATATTTACGAAATATTTTTATCAAGTACAATCTTGCTATAATTAAAGTAGCACGTATATAGAGATAAATCAGAGTCAACTCTGCCATTTCCTAATATTCACGTCCTAATTACTGGAAATCTAATTTCATTATTTTTGAAGAGATAGGCATGGATATTTTTCACATTTCACATAGATTAATTTAACATTGTATTCCTGAGATCAGTATGCATTTGAACATTTTATTCTTTATGGATGTTTTTATAAAAATGTAATGTGGGGTGCTTCAGAAAAATGATGAGAAAGATGCATCAGTAAAATTGGGATCATTTTCAACATCTATAAATAGATATTTTCAAAAGTCAGATGTAGGTTCTCAAAAAGCAAAGTCATCTATGGAATAGAAACATTTTTGAGAAAAAGAAGCAGAAATATAGCCATTACTAAGAGTTGCTGACAGTGTAACGAGCACCTCACGGAAATGATAAAGGCACATGAGATTCCATCGCACAAGAAAAAGATCAAGGTTCTCTCCAGCTCTAACAATTCACACCACAAAAATTGACACAGAACTGATGCCACAACATGGTAAGATTATACATTTGGATTTCATCTCAATAGGTGAGTTTTTTTCACCCCCGTAACAACTAAAGTGTCTAAGATATCTGCCAGGAACTGATTGGTGCAGTAGCTCTTGTTTCCAAAAGTACATCCATCCATCCTTAAATATTTCTAAAATAAAAATAACCTGAGGCAGAAGGAAAACATCTATTAAGATACGAAGTAGGGCTTTGATACTGAATGAAGCAACTCATAGAGAAAAACAGTTCAAAAGAGGAATAGAAAGCTGAGCACTGCCAAATGTACGCACCAACCAATGGTGATAAGACCATTAATTTTTATAAGAGGCCAAACACTTTGATCTTTTTTTACATCTGTCAGTGACACTATTTTTATTAAGAGTAAGAAAAAAAATTTGGGCTGATTGGCCTCAAGAAATATCTGATTTCAAGAGGTGGTAGATTTAGTATCGTACTTGAAAAGGTCAATGTGTTTAGGACTGTAATCTTGAAGAGTGAATCAAAGGGCCCAATTTGGTCCAGTTTAAGTCAGACCTTAACACAGTGGAACTGCACTCATGTTCCTGCTACTAAAGTGCCCAAAAGCTATCTCTAAATACTGTCTTATGTATCTAAAACACGGTTTGGGGAGAAAACTTTTAAGGTCATTTGAGTACGTATTATCTTCTTCACTGTTTTGTTTGTAAATACTCTCTTTATACAAACACACTGAAGAAATGAGAGAAAAGCACAAAATCGGTGTACGTAGCAGTAATACTGAGCTCATTTCCTGCTGGTTTAAGTCTAATGGGTTCACCTGAAGTATCACATCAGGGAAATAGACTTTTCTTTACAATCTCCAATCCACAGCCATGGGATTTGCATTTCTAAAATTATCTTATTGAAATAAAAGTCTGCAAGAAATGTTATAAATTAAGTACAAATAAAGGAAATCCAGAGTTAATGCTGCATCACTGATGCTGTTCTTAATGGATTCCCCTGTGCCTAGGTGCTGTTGCAGTCCCAGTAATTCTTGCAGCATTGCCGGTTTTGCGAGTTCATGAAAAGTAAAAACACAAGGGGATGAGTTAAGAATACAGGGACAGCCCTGCTCTGAATTTCTGTGCTTTAGCTGCCTTAAATGACAGCCATAACAATATACAAGCAGTTTAACACAGTCAGTGTGGGATTTGGGCAGCAGGTTTAGTTTACTGTTGACAAATACAGTACCTGAGCCTGAACCATCTATCCTGGGATAGAACACGGTATAAAGGGTTGTTGACTAGAAACTGAATAATTCATTGCCTATGCTCTCTTTTCAGTAAGCTAGCAAGTCCCATTTTAGATCAAACTTCCCAATGTGGCAGGATGTTGTCACCTAGGATGACTGGAAACGTTTTTGCTACCCTCTTAGTTTGAATTGAGCTCTAAACAGGAGTTCAAAGGGGCAGAGCTGACAGAGATATTCTCATAATAATCCCAGCAGTGTGAAATGCACGTAGATGCCCAAAGGAGGAGAGAAATAAGCCTTGTTTTATAGCAAGTAAAGAGACTAGAAATGCTTTGTGGTTTTTCTGTGATACCTGCGTTCATTGTAAGTGTCACTGGGAAGACATCGCACTGCATGAATGGGACGGAGGTCGGATGCTGCAGGAGGGTCTCCATCCCAGGGCAGTTACACCCTCTTTACATGCACCTGGTACCTGACAAGGTGGCTGTATCGCAGGCATAGCCCAAAGTGTGGGAAGGGGTAGCGTTAGAGAAGTAAAGGGAGTTTGTTGGTACTTCTGATATTCAGACGAGACGTTTGCAACAAGAAAAAAGGCATGTTTCTTACTAAAATATGGTGACAGCTTTTCTTTTTTTTTTTTTCTGCTTTGCAGAACAACCTTACCGTTCAACACAGATATTTGCAAAATAATTCATCAGGACTTAAGAAGCACAAGTATTCATTCAATGACAAGCTCTTTCTATTCCTCTTACTGTAAATAAACTCTGAGTTAAAATATGATTATTTTTTAATCTCTTTAACTGACAAAGCATACTAATGTAACATCTGACATAACAATAGTATAAAAATATTGTCTTTACGTTTCACTGTCCCTAACTTTCTGACTTTTTTCACAGGAAGTTGCTATGATAAAAAATACTTATTATCTGAGCATACTATTTGCAGGGCATGCTTTTAAATCTGGCAAAATCAAGTAGCTACCTCTTTGAAGTGTCTATTTTACAACAGCTGCTGCTCACTGCAGTCCCTTCTGTTTCAGCTGGAAAGAACTTCTAATTTCAATCCTTCTTGATGTTATTAACTTTGAAGAAAAAGTAACTATAGTTCTATATGCCAATATCTCAGCATTTCAGTGTGCTTATTAGCTACAGCTAAATTGTTAACAGTATTTAGAGATGCTTTTCTTTGAGATTCTCTGCTATGATTTGTTGGTGGGGCTGAGAGAGAGAAAGAGGCTTGTAATGTAATACACATTTTGGGTTGTCAGATGTTAATTTTAGTACTAGCCTTGACCAAAAGAAATTATTAGATATTAATATCTGTCTAGGGACAATATCTGACATAAAATGTGGTTGTCTAAGATGCTGCATGATTCATCATACTTACTCAGAAGAGTTCTGTGTCTGTTGAAGTAAAATTTAACTATATGGCAGATTATTGTCACCTAAAATTTTGGCTGAATTTTGGACTTTTTTTACTTGTTGCATTCAAAATTATATTGTGAAAGAGATCCAAGAGAATGACATTGCTGAGAACACTCTCTAAAAATGACACTACATACAAATCTTAAAGGATATTTAGAAGGCGAGTCTACTGAAAAGCAGAAAAGCTTTAATCTACTTTCTGAAAATATCAGTAGTTAATTCTTCCTGAGATTCGACCCAACATTTCAATTAGTCTAAAGGCTTAAGAACTTTAACCAAGTAACATACCAGTAATTCACAGGGAAAGGAAGAAGTTCATGATTAAATCCCTTCTATAAGCCATTTAAAACATACTAGTGGTAAATGAGGACTGAAATTACTGAAATTCTAGCCCTTACAAAAAAGAGACAAATTATCTTTAATAAATACAAACTGAAGTAACTAGCACTTTCTTTTGCTGGAAAAAAAAAAAAATATCAAAACAAAACAAAACAAAAAAAAAAAAAAAGGAGAAAGGTATGATTGGTGTAAGTTCAGAAAGAGGATGCATGCTCTACCACAGTTTGACATCTGCCTGCTAGCTTTGGGACCAAGCCCACCTGATCATGAGTGAACTACTTCTCAGGCTGTGAAGAAGGAAGAGGGCAGTTTTCCTCAGACAGTAGATCTCCCAGCTCTTACCGCGTGTTGGAGAGATGACAAGTGTGTGAGGTTCCCGTCCAAGTGTTGGGAGCAGCAGAACACAATTAGCAGATATCTATAAAACACTCCAAAGAAAAGCCCATTCTACCCTTTCTCACCTGTTGGACACCATTCCACTGAAGGTCATCTGCCACCAAAGTGCTGATCAAGTGCACTGCGGAGGCTTGGAAAATGTGTTTCAGTTATCTCCACATCAGTGGTGAAACCAAACAAATGGGAGGAAGGCGTCTGTGAAATATTCAGCATCTGCTGCCTTCCAGAAAAACAACTGGTTGTTTTAAATTTTTGATAGACTTACTTTTTGCCTACATAATGATGTATGAAAGATTAACCATGTATGAAAATATTTACTAGAGCACTGTGAAACTCTGAAGAAAAAGCAGAGCTGTTTCTAATGAGCCACAGTTTTACAAGTAAGCAAATACAAATGATAGCTTTCAAAACCTCTCATGTACTACAGCATTTCATAGAATCATAGAATGGTTTGTTTGGAAGGGACTTTAAATATCATCTGGTTCCAATGCCCCTGCCAGTGTTTCCATCCTAAAGACGGTATGTGGCCGCTGTTCTACATATATTTATATCTACTCACTGAACTCAGTAGCAAAAAGTCACGTAATAAAAGTCTACCACTAGGTAGGTCAGAAAAAAAAGTGCTCCTGCAAGATGCCGAACTCTTCAGCAGTTTCTGGTTTCTGGTGGCCAGCACACTGTGCAAAGTGTGACAGACTAAACCTGTCCCTCCTAGGCAAAATACTCAGATGAAGAAGAGTAACCAAGGGGGAAAGAAAATTTGTTCTCATTTATTCTTAAATCACCCTTGTGTACATCTTGACCTCGAATGTTTGTACTCATGTTTCCTTTCTACATCTTTCCATATTCTGTGAACTCTACTCCTGTTCATATGTTCATGTGTATCTTGGACACAAAACATCGTCAGTGAGGATTTAAGAAAATAGAGAAGCTAACATCTGTTATATTCTGATCCCCAAGTTGAAAAATGGATAACTTTAGATCTGCTTGCTATGTCATATATGACATGGTTGTGATTTTACAGCAGTCATCATTTCAGCCACCATTTGGAAGCAGAAATTTGACCTTGCCTGGTTCAAGTTAGAGAGCCAAGTCCTACAGGTGGGAGTTGTAATGAACAAATATCTTCTGTGCGCTGGGCACAGAGAGGCACGTTAGACTTTTAACCATGAAAGCTAGTCACAGTCAAAATGGAAAGCATTAAAGACAAAGATGCTCAGAAGACAAGTGATGAAATTTTCCTAGGGAAACTGGGTGAAATCTTACCTTCATTAGTATCATCAGGAAAACTCCCCTTGGCCACAAGACGCTTGTTGCCTCCTGCCCAAATGAGCTCTTTCTGTGCTCTCTGATTGTGCTTTCAGAAGTTCCTAAAGTTATTTGTGTTATCTGCATTCTCAAATACTCTGAGAAAAGCATTTGGCTCATAACGAGCAGAATTTTAAAATTTTAGCCCATCATCTATTTAAAAACTTCACCTGGAGTGAACATCTGGGATTCTTAGCAACATTGTTTTAAAGATGTAGTAAAAGCCCCAGAGCCCAGCATTTCGTGTTCCCAGCTTCCCTTCCTCCAGCCCCTGCAAAGCTCACTTGTTTATAACACGGCAATTTTTAAGCTACACTTTCTTTCTTACCCACTATCAAATAAAAAGGCATTGTAAATTTTATTGTAGTGCTCCTAAACCTGACAGTGCAATATGTAAGGCACCCTCATAGTTCTCTACTTTATATATTATTTTTATGATGAGAATTAAGGGCTTTATGAGGCTGTAATTTCTGACATTACCATCTTTTCGTAGGAACTCAGTGTTATCCCCAATATACAGAAGAGAAGCTACAACTTTTCAAGGTCAACTGAACATCTCAAATTAGGAAGGAGAAACATGAAAAAGCGTCTCCGCCCTCTGCCCTAGTTGAAAACATTTTCACTATAAACTTACAAACAAATAAATGCAAGGTTGACATGTATTTATGGGCTGTAATGCTAAAAGAGCAGGAGCACTACTATACCTGCACAGAGCCTCTCTGAAGAAAATAGATCAGCAAAGTTAATCTGCTTTGAAAGGGGGTGACAAAGATGGCCCTGTGGGAGAGAAGGGCACCCAAAGCACATGGGCCCCGTCTATATGGAATAAATGGTGTTCAGCAGACTGGAAATCTCCACCCATTCCCCTCATATATGGAGTCAACACTTCAACTCACAGACTGATCTGTGCCTGAAGAGTCATCTTCTCCTCACTTTCCCCTATACTGCAGGATCCCCTATGAAGACAAGCTCCCAATAACACAAATAAGAGTAATCATTCCATAAAGCTTCATGCTAGAAAGATCATTATTGTCAGACAGAATCATAGAACGGTTTGGGTTGGAAGGGATCTTAAAGACCATCTCGTTCCAACTCCATGCCATGGGCAGGGACCCCTTCCACCAGACCAGGTTGCTCAAAGCCCCATCCAACCTGGCCTTGAACACTTCCAGGGATGGGGCAGCCACAGCTTCTCTGGGCAACCTGTGCCAGTAGTGTGACCTCATGGCACGAGAAAATTACCATCAATGCTCAAGTCTTCTAAAGGTACATAATTAATTCTTTTTGATTGATAGAACTCACTTCACCCACTGTTTTGTATTTGCTGAATAGTCAAACTAGTTAGATTGCAATACCTCTTACAGTCAACACATCTTGATCCATATGTAAGAGGATATAGCAGAAACTGCCGTTTCTTTGAATAAATGCTGTAATTAAAAATGCATGTATAAGTCAAATAACCAACCCTGAGGCTCTGATCACCTTTTAATTTCATTAAAGAAACATAATAATTTACACAACATAGAATTTACACAACACAACAGATTCCTTCTGTTGCTCCAGGCTACAAAACTTTTAATCACAAAAAACAGTCGCAATTGTGATTGTGTATGTACATGTATGCATAAATAGAACAGAAGTCGTAGTCAGCGCAATTTTCTCTCTTAATCTTGCATTACAGAAAAAAAAAAATTGTCTTATAATGAAAAAGGTGATATTTCAATCATTAGAAACTATTTCTGCTACCTTTATTCACCCTGACACTCACCATTCACTAAGGAAGTGACTCCTCACTAATACGGACCAATGTTGGCTTTGCTAAAGCAGTAATTTTCGTTTGAGGAATACAAAAGGCTTAGTGCAGCATCCACTAAAACAAAATTCTGCAAAATTGTTGAAATCATGTTTGCTGACTTCTAATGTGTTTCTGGCTTTGTTGTTTTGATTTGATTTTGAAAGCATGGAAGTATCTCAGAGGCAAATATATTCGTAAAACTTGTATCAAAATAGTTACTTCTCATACTTCATAAGATTAGTGTCATTAATTTCTCAGATTTGCCCAAGAGCTTTGTTTCTAATTTGTGATTCTGCTTTGTTCAAGCGGCAACAGAAATTGAAGGAAGACAAGGACATGTTGACAAGCTAACTAGTGTACTACACCTTTGGATCTTGACATGTATTAGAACATGGACCGCTTGCTCTTTTAGCGACAGCTCTCATCTTTTTGGGCAAGGTTTCACACCTCTGCTCTTGCCAAAAGTCTGGTTGTGCTGTTCCTTCAGTGAAAACGAACTCACTGCACATACTGTATATAAAGAAAAATGTCGAAACGTAGAAATTATCCGAAGCATAACTCCAGTTAACATATAGACTTGCAAAAAGGAAATAGGTTGTTTCTGTCCCTGACCTTGCATCCATGCGGGACATGCATGCGTGTGTGACATACCCTGTCTGGGGGGTACCGAAGAACCATAGCTGAACTGCCACACTGTGAAGTGTTTCAGCCCAGCAGGACAGCAGCAAAACCTTCTCTAACAGTGTTAGTCCATAAGGCAAGTTATAAAATGCTTTTTTTAAGAGGTGGTCTCAAACAAAGCAATTGTATGAAAAATCCCCCACCGTAGGTACTTTTACCCATAAATAGGCATTTCCAAGGCAAAATTTATCCTTAAATTCAACATTAAACATGGTTTTTCGATGGCAGAAACTTTTTAAAAACCTTATATGTACTACTAACACAGCAACATTTGTCACTGAAAGTCCTAGGTGTAAAGTCCCATGACTAACACCTCACTTTTCTTGTATCCCCATGGTTGCCAACCTAGAAATGAAAGCATCTGGTGGGCTGTCCTTCCAAAAGGTGTAGCTATTTTTGCGTGCAACATGTATTTCCTTCATTGTTCACGAATATATTAAAAATCAAGTTTTGTGGACTTTAATACTTCAGGGAACTACTCTACTGACAGTCCTGGAGACCATGATCCTATATTAATCTGATTTACATATTATATAGTAGTACCACAGGGCTTTATGAAATACTTCAGAGAAGAGAAATTATGGGATATTCATCTCAGAGAATATTGAATTTTTTATTCAGTCTTTTATCTGGCAACCTCAGTCGTCTGTGACTGTAACAGACCATCTACAACACGAAATTGGAGTTAATGCAGTGGTAAATATGGCTCAGAGTTCTAGCTATTTTAGTAATTATGCTTATGTTATTCTGTTTTTACTGTGATAAATCTGTGTACAGTTTACCAAAGTAAGCAAACAGAAGTGTTTAACCTGACCACTTACTCCACCCTGCTCAATATTTTAATGAATGTATTATTAAAAACTTTCTATTTGGCTGTCATTATCATAGACTAATCAATTCCTCTCTAATATTAAATGCACAGGTAAGCAGAGAGGTTTAATGATTTTTTTTTAAAATTAAAGTTTTTTCTGATTTGTGTGATAACTTTTTCAAATAAAAAAAAATTCAGCTTAAAATAACCTTTTCTTGAAGAGGAAATGTTAATGAATTTAAAAATGTTTTTAATTACTACGAATTTCCTATCATATTGAAATGAAAATGTTTGCAAATTATTTGAATTTTGCTAGGTGTCATAATTCATAACTGATCCTTCTTGTTCTGATGAACTCACAAAAAAAATAATGAAAAATATTATCAACTACAAAAGCATTTTTTTCTTCAATGCGACCTGAAACGCAGGGATATTTTACTCTCGCCTGAACTCAGAAAATCTTGCATGTTATTAAGATATCTTCAGCATCATTTATTTTTTTCATTATGCTCCAGAGTATAGTTTTTCTTAAATTATAGGGTAATTATAAACATTGGATATCTGAGTCTTAAATATGAAGTATAAACTTGCAGATATAATTGGAGCACCCATTTTTATGACACGTCTGTGAGTAACTCTGAACTCTTTGTGAGGAGAGCCTGAATTTCTCAGACAGCCATCAACCATACACGGGAGGCACGGCGAGCAGTAAGGAGGAGCCTGGAGCTGCACCGCACCAAGTTCCATCTTCTGCCTTTTGGTTTACTCTTGGCACATCCGTCCACATAAAGCAAGCTTAACGACGAAGTACTTCCCAACCTGCAGCTTCCTCCTCTTTACCCAGGATGCATGGATGTTAAATAAAGCAAGGCCACCCCCCTCCTCCCCTCTGTTTTCATGCTGGCACAGTAAGAAGAGGCCAGTCCTTGAGGTTTGGGGATGGTAGTCATCCAGTGACAGACCCTTCTCAGACCGTACGCAGAGGAAGAACTTTGTCCGTTCCCATCCTCTACTGGCCATCCCGTTATCACTGAGAAAATACAACCCTCATTCTCACTTTTCTCTTGCACAGTCCAAACAATTCTTGAATCAATGAGATTTTTTTGGCTTAATATGCACTTCCAGATTTGGTCCAATGTACGTAATTTAGTCAATTCAAAAGTTAGTTCATCATCTTCTTTCCCTTTCCAAAAAGAAATT
>NW_009635048.1:26803-45803 GCF_000690535.1 Cariama cristata | reverse complement strand
TCCCTAGCACTCCATAAGTTGGTTCCAAAAGTCTCTAAACATTTGACTGTGCCACTGTTTCATGCCATGATGGCATTTCACTGATATCAGTGAGCAAAGATAAAACCAGAGGAACTAAATGTTGAAGAGAAATAGCTTCTAGTATTTACTAATAAAACAATCCAAATACAGGTAGATATTGTGAATGAAATAATACCATCATGAAACTTAGTACCTGTTTGGTTTTATTTTTTATTTTCCTAAGGACAGAGGAAAACAGCTTGGATAGAGAGGAATCAGAAGTCTAAACCACACACACTCTCCTCAGAAAGGAGTTTGGTTTTCATGAGAAAATGGACTATTATTGAGAAAACACCCAAAAATGTTATTCCAACTTTTCTCTTTCAGTTCTTCAAGATTCCACACATGAACCTTGTGTTCAAAACAGTTTGAGCTGAGCTAGTTCATACTACTTAAAGTAAAGCAGAGAGAGTGGAGTCCCACACATATAAAACCTCCACGCCGCTCCAAGTCAAAACAGGGAGTTCTGTGCAAAGAGCAATGGTGCTGGAAGCCTTCCTTAGCTGTCCCAGCTAACGGCAAAGGAAGGAGACAACTAACCCAGGTTCCTCCATCCACGAAGAAAAGAGACTCCCACCTTAGTCTCTTTCACGCTCTAGCAATCAGAAAGAGAGGTACCATTCCATTCGGTTAGCAGACCTTGATGCCCATCTGTGTATGAGCGATAGTGTGCGATGTCACAGCACACTGGAAGCTAGGACCTGGTCATGTCAGGGCTGTTTCTGGTTCGCACATTCACACGGGTAGTACTCACAATTTTGGTGGATGTTTACGATATGGCAAATCGAGAAAGTGGTCAGCCAAAATATTTGTGAATTACTGTTAAATTCCTTTCCTATGATTAATAAAATAATAATTAAAAAAAATTTCAAAAAGTTCTGTAGTTTCATTTTAACATTTTATTATTCTTGGTTGTTCTTAATTTTAGGTTCATTTTGCCTACATTTTCTCTTAAAATTTTAAAAATAAGAGAAATCCATTTTTGATACAACAAAATATTTTAGTTTTTCAAAGCAAAACGATTTTTTTGTCTTGTATTTTTTTCATCTTCTTGGCCCAGGCCAGTGTGATTTATTTTTCAGTTTAGTTTGCTAATAGGAAGTCAGCCACTGCAGCATCTATATATGATTTTTGCGATTAAAAACTTCACCTGCTAGACAAAATGGTTCTGTGAAATTCAGATTTTATTTTTTATGTTGATTTCTATAATTTATGTTTACAAAATGTGGCCAGAAAAAAATTAAATTAATAAACTTAAATAAATACATACTTGGAGAGGATTAATCAAAGCTTACATTTTACGAAAAAAATAATAAATAAATGAGAGGGACACACTCAGAAAATACTGAGCTGGCTGAGTACGGTTAAATAGATGGATTTCATCTTGCTTCAGGTTACTGCTTGCCTGAGTTTGAAATTGTTTCTTTTTTAGTTCAGGCTAAGTTCAAAATTTCATTTGGCTTAACAATGTCTATTTATTTTGATACTACATGGTATAAAACAATGAGAGATGCGAGCTAGCGGAGGTTCGGGCACAAACCACCCAGTCTCTGTGTCCTTGAGGTTAAATGCAGAATTCCTCTCTGTTCTTAATGGCTCATGGAGATGCCACAGAGGCGAGATGCAGCAGTTTCTCTCTTGTATTGTTATATGAGTGCAATCTTCCTTGTGCTAACTGCCATAGTTAATGGCTAACATTTATAACCAAGCAGTTTATTCTGCAGCTGGAGAAGTAAATCCAGCCAAAAGTAAAAAAAAAAAAAGCTGGATTTGTATTGAAAGTGCTTAGCAAGCCCCACACTTCACTTGGAGAGGTCCTTAAATGAGAAGCTGCTCAGGTGCATACAAATATTTGCCTACAGCAGCTGCTCTTCACTCTCAGGGGTGTAACCTGTAACTTATGTTTCCCCACATGTAGTACATGTCAATTCTTCCAGTGTGTTTATAGTATCCTAGTGGAAAGGTTTAAAAATCTGCAAGCCTCAGACCCCAGGAGTGCAGAAGTTTCAAAGGTTAAAACAATGCTGATGTGTGCAAAGCCAAGGCAAAGGAAAATCAGCGGCTTCCCTCTTTTGTGGGCGAGCACTCAGAGAGCGATTGTTGTGATGTGGAAGTAAACATCAGTGTGAAATTTTACGGGCATTATAAAAGGAGATGTAATATACTAAGTTTTTCATATTTAGAAAACTCTGTTTAGAGAGCTTTTTAATTCGGCTCTTTCCCAGAAACACACGACTTAAAATACGCTGGCTCAAGTTGGTCCTCCATTCTCTCTCTGAAATACCTTTCATGATGCTCGTTCAAGACACAGATTTCTCTGTGTTAATTTAATAAATCTTTTGATTGGGCATTCTATACGCAATTTTACGTTCTACCTGTTTCTGGAAAAGAAGTCATATTGGTCGTCTGCTAAAATAAATGTTTAATTTTTGTCTGATTGCAGTTACAAACTTGTTACGGATTTCTTTGTTTTGGTGGGGTTTTTTTGGATGGTTTTAAGCTTCTATAATATTTTTAATTAGAAAAAAAGTGGGTTTTTAAAATACTGATTTAAAGGCACCCTGAAATTCAAAAGTACCACATGCTTATTAAGAAATATAGTAAACACGAATATGCATCTGAAAGTAGTCCCCAAACACAGATAAACTTGAACCCTCAGGTTTCTCAGGGCTAGAAACAGAAACACCCCGAGACCTATTTTAGGTCATTTATTAAATGTTGTCACTTGTTCCAACCATCCATAAAATACTCACCCATATGCGAATCCTTACATATTAATAGGACTGAATTATGCAGCCAGCTGTTACAACAGCCAGAAAAAACACCTGTCCCTTTTAATGACTGCTATCAATAATCTTCCTTGCCGAGTTCTGAGCACAGTGAGAAAAGTAGTTTTCGTGTGATATTTTCAATCTAGGTGAACCAGAAAGCACAAGAAATCTTTTCAGGATCTTGTTCTCCTGGGTCTTTTGGTTCGGGTGCCACCACTAAACAGGGTCTGATAACTTCCAAGCAACGAAACTCCAAACCTTTTGAGAATCATCCCTTGCTAATTATCATTCAGTCTGTTAAAACCTCTTCAGCTCACTCACCTCCACTAAATTGAAATAAGAGGCAAGACCCGTATGAGTTGATTGTGCAGAAGCTATTTCAGCTCTCAGCGGTTTCAGAGCTCTCTGTTCCCTGCTGCGATCGTGTAAAAGCAAGAGAAAGGTGTAGACCGTTGTGAAGCTGCTGTGATTTTTTTTTTTGTTTACTGTTTTTCTTTTAGACTCTGTTTACTCCTGGAACGTTCCAGTGTAAAACTACGGCTTTCCACTCAACCGCTTCGTTTTGGTAGCACTTTATCTTTTAGTGTTTCTCCAAGCCTGTTAATTTTGAACCTATCTGGAGAGCTCGTTGGCTCTGTTAATTAAACACTTAAGTGTGACTTGACAGCGGTGAGATCTCTGTGCTTTTTGAAGACTCAAAGATCCCACCTGACATCATTTCATTCATGTAACCATGAAAGCAGGTAAATAACAAACATCCTCTGAAAATATTTGCTAGCAAAGAGAAAGGAGATAATAGCGATGGAAAACTTAAACACTTCATAGAATTTCCCACGATGATTTTTTCCCTTGTATAGAATAAGCTTCATTAAAAGACATACTCTCCCTCTTCAGGAGGAACTCTAACGCTTCCCATTTATGGATTTCTCCTTTCTTAAGGGGCATTACTTTCCTATTTCTTTTCTGTCACTAAACGTGTTTGTGCAGCTGTATTGAGTCTGGCTGAGATGGAGTTAATTTTCCCCATAGCAGCCCTCACAGTGCTGTGCTGTGTATTGGTAGCCAGGAAGGCATTGACAACACCCCAGGGTTTTGGCTACTGCTGGGCAGGGCTGGCACAGCCCCAGGGCTGTCTCTCCAACATTGCCCCTCACCACTGGGCTGGGGGTGGGCAAGATCTTGGGAGGGGACATAGCCAGGACAGCTGACCCAAGCTGACCACGTGACAGCTCCTCAGCAATAAAAACTAACGGAAAGGAGGAGAAAAGGGGGTCATTCGTTTTTTATGATGTTTGTCTGCTGGAGAAACCGCTACGCGTGCTGAAGCCCTGATTCCTGGGAAGTGGCCAGGCATCATCTGTTGACGGGAAGTAGAGAATAAATCTTTTGTTTTCCTTTGCTTCCATATACGGCCTTTGCTTTTGCTTTATTAAACTGCCTTTATCTTGACCCAGGAGGTTTTTTCCCACCTTATTTTCTCCCCTCACTGTCTTGCTGAGGAAGGGAGTGACAGAGCGGCTTGGTGGGCACCTGGCATCCAGCCAAGGTCAACTCACCGTGGCATCAAACTATACTCACATGATTTTCCCATCCATTTGATTCCTACTACCATATTGCTGCTCTTCCATGTTACATCTTCATGGTCAGGCTAACCAATTCTCCTAGCAGGTCCTGACCTGTTGCTGAGTCAGGGAATTTTGACCCCACAAGCAGATCATTAAAATATAATCTACCAGAAGCAGGAACTCCTGTCTACCAGAGGTAGAATGGATTAAGTAACCGTCATAACCTGTTGTGTGTTCCTTTTGTCAGGACCTTTTCCTGCCTCATGAAATAAAAACATACAACTTCTCAAGTCCAGGAAAGGGTTTGGAAAGAGTTAAGGATTTTTTCTGAGACATCCAGTTTTCCTGAAAGTGTTACAGCCTATTAATTAGGCATGGTATTTTTTTTTCATCATTAAGTTATCAGCTTTTACTGTCATTAACTATCAGCTCAGTACTGCTGTTTATGAGAGTGTTTGGTTGATTTGCATATATTCTGAATAAATGTTTTTGCACACCAGAGAAATACATACTCAATTCTCTCTTGCCTTGGGCAGACATAATCCCAGAAATGAAACAATTAAAAATGAACATATTTTCTAACACTTTATTACAATACAGCAGGGTTTGCACTAAGGTATCTTTATTATTTTCATCACAGTGTTGCTGAATGGTGCTGATACACCACATACTTAGAAAACAAAACAACTAATCCACATTAACACAGAAGACTTACAGAATAGCACAGAGGTCACTGTCTATTTCAGAACTGCAAAATTTATTATAAAAAACACGTTTTTCTTCACTGCCTACTACCAGCAATACTTATCTCAAAATGCAACCAAAGTAAGTGAACGATCAAGAGCAGTAACATTAGTTAAGGAGCACATTGGCATGGGTCTTCCAACAAGAGAGATGTTAATTGCTGGAGGAGCAACTAGGACTGGAAGGGTATGGACCAAGTGGTTTTCTGTGGTACAAAATGCTTAGTGTTTTGTTAGACAACCTTTTGTTCAAAGGCTATGGCATATTTAGAGCAACACAATGGAAGGCAGGACTTCTGAGCTTTCTGACCTTGCTTTTGACGTCTATACCCAGAGAAGTTTCCCCCCTTTCCCGTCCTTTTTTTCCTGCCCAAATACCATTTCTTTACCTGTCTTATCTTCACACATGTTTTTAAGGTCATTGATTATAGTGAACAGGTTGTCTTCTATGACTTACCAGTCAAGTTCACACAGATGTTTATTCTGACTGCAACTTACAGTGTCGGTCACACTTTGCCAAAAAGAATGTCTGAGGAGGTTGTTCATTCAATGTTACTTTTTACAGGACATCTGTAGAAGGAATAGGCATAACCTAGAAGAAGTGGTAATGGTGCACAGTGTAACCAAAACTACATATCTGGAATGTTGGAAACTTGTAGTCAAAATACTATTTTGCTTGATTACATTTCATTTCTACAAATGTAGCCTAATTATTCATCTCTTTCTTACTGGAACAGGTCTTTCTCACTTTTTAGGAATTAAATGAAACATTTTTCTATCATAGGCACTTTCTCTTAGTATTTTTACAAGCTAAATACATACTAACAATTGAAGAATGTTAATATATGAAGGTTATGAACCCGTACTAAAACAAATCAACACCAGAGTTTGTAAACCTACAGCAAAGTAACATCTTAGCTTCAAGGTGGAAGCTCACAAGCTATAAAATTCTACTAAGAAAAGTTTCAGTTTTATTACACGACTTTCCAACCCGCTTCAAGCTACAATTTTGTGACCTCCTTTGCAACCAGTGAGGTTGAGAACACAGGGCATGCAAGTCTGCCACAGAAAATGCTCCTCGAAGTAAGACCTGCTGGTGATCGGAGTAACGGGAATATGCTTCAAAGAGAATTATTATTTAATCAGTCCTACCCCACCATCCTGTCATGCACCCAGCTGTGTGCTACTACAACATGGGGAAGTCTTTTTTTAAATCAACTGGTGCTCTTGTTATGCCACAAAAAAAATGGAGACTGATAGTACTTGTATTTTTTAATTTATTTATTATTTAGCTGGTGGAAGTGAAAACGCTGCTGTAATTCACATAAATTTCAAGTATCTGCTTTTACCTTGGTATTTTAAAGCTATGTTCTGAGTCCTAGCAATTTGAAATAGTATTGTTGGCAGTGGGGAAAGAGAAATGGGAAGGAAGGATAGAAAATGGAACAAAAGCTAATACCAAAACATATTTGCTCTGTTATATAAAGAAATAAAATATGGCACACACTCGTTAGAAATGCACTCCATTGTTATATGCAAACTAGGTTACTACTGTCTGACTCCAAGGACAAAACTATTAGGTGCACTGTTCTCTGTCCTCCAGGAATATTTCACCTGTCAATAAATTCCCTTCTATGCCTCTTTTACAAAGAGTACATTCGGTTTTGGAACTTTTTTCAATACTTGCTTTCTTTTTAAATGTGCCTTTGAAAATAAATTGTGATTAAGATTAGAACCTTTTTGCAATGACTGGAACATTTTTAATTCTGATTAGGCAGTACATATTTCTGGGAAGAACAGATAATTCTAGTGAGAGAAAATGTGCTCCTATTTGTTTGCTTTAGGATTTTCCATTTTGCTGAGTGCTTACAACTTGTTAAGCAAAACAGTAAGAGTAACTTACAGTTGGGACCATACTGGGTGGAGGGAGGGCTGGTCTGGGTTGCTTTTAGGCAAAACTACACATGTAAATGTCATTTCTATTGTAACAGAAAAGGCTGTGGAAACTGAAGTTTACTGTTATCGTCTTCTGACCTTTTGTCGTGACAAGGATTTGAACAGCTCTTTACTTCTGTTTTCATTTCATCATCCATCTATGCAACTGTTTCCAGAATCAAAACGGGTTTTGTATTTCAGAACACTTACCATTTCTGAACTGGCATTACGTTAGTCTTTAATGCATGAGGAGTCCACCACTCACTCACGAGACGGTATAAGGTACACCGTCTACCTATCCTGCTGATCCTGAATGGGTATCTCTCCACAACAGCAGCGTACCTCATGGCAATGGCTTTGAAACTGCAAATGCCTGCTACTTCCTGCTGCTTTCAATTAGGGGAGTGCTGGGAGATGATTTTTTTGGTTCAACAGTAGCTCTAAAAAGACAGGAAATAATTTGTTCTACCTGAAACAATCGGTGTTGAGGGGAGAGGATCAGGTGATGGCTTTTTGCTGTTTTTTCAAGCTTATGAAGATTTTGCAAATAGAATTTGAGTTTTTTTAAAACTGAAATATTTCAAATAATAAAGTAATGTTTTGTTTAAAGCTTAGAAATTATGTATTTGGCTAGATATTTTGCGTTTCTCACCTCTGACGGCAAACATATAGCAAAACGAAGACAAAATGTGTTATCTGGAACCACTCTAACTTTAGATCAAAAAAAGAAAATCAGTGAAAGAATGGATCCTAAATCTACTTCAGGAACACCAATGTGATGAATAATTCAGCTGAGAAACACGTGGTCTCCGTGTGGTCCTGTATGAAGTGCTCTGATAAGCTTTGCTACTGAGAAACAGCTATGAAAATGGACAAGATATTGGGATTCTGGAAAGAAAGAGAAAGCGTGAGCAGGTGTTTCATCTTTTATTTTGGAGGGCGGTGTCCAGAACCAGCATTTCTGGCATAAGCTGCTTTGAGTGGCTTTCTCTGAGAGAGCTAGCCTTTCTTCAAACATCTGAATGTATCATACCATATCCAAGATGCAACTCGATTGCTGCCATCTCAGATCTCCTGTGCCTCTGTAAGTCTCAGTTATATGTGAGGGAAATGAGAGGGGAAGACTGTGTGCTGCAGACATTGCTTTTCTTTTGTTAAAACTGCACAACAAAGGTTTCTTTTTTTTCTTAGTGAAAAAAGAGGGAATGAAACAGTACCCCCACCAAGCAAAGAAGTAGATAGATGCTGCTGAAGTGATACTTACATTCGAATGAATATAAGAGCATAAAATGTTTTAGTAGGAGAGGTTTACCCATCAGGACTATTAGCCCATCAGGGCTCATCCATGTTAAGTATTCCATTTCTTTAGAACAGCACCTAATTGTTTCTTGAACGATCCTTGTGTTTTGCCTCAGCAATAGTGCCTGATAGGCCATTCCATATGTTTATTATGTGCTAAGTGAAAAAAGTCTTGCTAACATCTGTCGGAAGTTAGCTTCTCCCTCATTTCCATTTATGTCTCTTGAAATTCATACTGGGTGGGAAATAATTATTCAGGCTGACATTTTGCACTCTCACTGGATTTCAACCTTCTTCAGCAAAGACCCTCTAACCTTCATTCCATCTCACATCATATTTATCACCTGATCTACATATTTTTTTCTAATACATTTCTTATTATGGTACTAATACATGAATTTTGCCAACATAAGCATTATGAAAAGAAATTTCAAGTAAGTGCTGTTGGCTTGATGGTCTGCTGATACCAATCGATATATTTTAACCAAAATTAATGGAGCGTGATGGTTTGCATTAGATTAGATTTGGCCTCAAAAAATAAATTTGTACAAATCTGTACAAGCTTGAAAAATCAGAGTTTGAGATAATGTATCATCTCAAAAAGCTAAAGAATAAAAAAGTTATTCATACAGGAATCCACGGCATAGTATGAATTCTGTCTGCAAGACAAAAAAAAAAAAGAAAAAAAAAAAAAGAATGAGTTGAACTGGAACAGAAGAAACAATTTGAGCTCTTCCTTGATTCACTCTGTCTGAAAGCTGACTTTTAAAACAAATAAATATAACTTTTAAATCCTCTACAGAGTTACATGATTCAGTGATGCTGTTCATTTTGATGAATGTTCAATATGTTTTCTTTTAGCATCCTCAGAACTTACTGGTGTAGTGAGCAACTGACAGGACTTAACATTGCAAGCCCCAAAGAGTCCCATTTTCTCCAGGTAACAGAGTGGCTCTGTTGAGAGAATTTCTTCCTGATCTGAACCTGAATCCTCTTTTCTTTCTGTGCCAGAAGTCCTTTAAAGAAAAGAATTTAATTCTATGCAGTAATACCAAAATTAACTCCACTATTGCTTCCAGAATATGATCAGAAGTGTTTTCAGTGTTCCGAAGATCACCTTGCCTCTGCCTAGCATGCCACACCAGTCGTGTTTTCCCGGTAGCAGATCTATGCTTTGCTGCAGCCAAGGAAAGGAGTCCCACCTCTCCACTCCCATCTTTGCAGTGAAAAGCAAGTTCGCATTGATTCTTCCAGACCTTAGTGTCCATGAAGTACTGAAAAAGAGTGAAACATGGTAATGAAAACATGAATTATTATTTTTCCTCCAAGGCTCTCAAGATGCTGTTTGTGCAGAAATGGAGGAAGTTAAGTAAAAGGAACAAGTGCAGACTGTTTTTATTTTCTGTGCCATGTACCTGTACATGTGCTCTCGTACATACAAATGTGTGTGTATGCATGCACAAGCATTTGTATTTATGCATATAATGCAAGTTGTAGTGAGAGTTGATATCCCACTAGTCCTAGGAAATTCTATGAGTCTGGGGGGCTCTGCTGGGAAACAAACCTGCTTATCTTGTTGCTGATGGAGATGTGCTTGTCTCTGCACGCAGTTCTGCAGATATATTCTCTAAACCCAGATCATTTTTGGTATCTGCTGCTACTGTGTAATACTGATCTTTTCTGGCCTAAAATGTCCACCCTTCCCTTTCTTAGATGTTTTTTATTAAATTCTAAAGTTCCAAAATAGCAGCAAAATGGTTACGTTCCAGCATAATGATATCCCTGTGACTTCTTGTACCTAATAGGCGCAGTGAACTCACAAGTCAAATCATTCATGTTTAAGCTCTTACTTCAGCAAATTCAGTCTCAAATTTGAAGTCCTGTAATGTATTCCTCTCACATATCGTCAGATGAAGCTAAGTATTTGAAGAGAAAATTTTGTCCCTTTGCCATTTATAATTGTTCATTACACTAAATACTCTTCCCAGTTACATCTGATCACTTTCACTGACCATAATAAATCTGAGAAAAGAGGTTTGAGTTAACCTATCTTACCTCATAAGTCATCATTCACATACCTCTACCAAAACCTATCGTTTGGATGAAGTTCTTTATTACTTGGCAATTGGAACAGGCTGAGAGATTGCATCCGTACTCTTACAGTCACCTCGTTAGTTGACAGTAACGTATTATGTCACCACCCCTTAATCTTGTTTGGTGGGTACCTACCCTATGAGTTGGAGTTTGCCCTGCTGCCTCGTCCCTGATACTGCTGGTGGCTTGTAATGTATATGGAGCCAGACTGTTCCTGGAGGGGCACATTGGAAGAATGAGGGGCAACAGACAAGTTGCAGTAAGGGAAATTATGATTAGACATAAGGAAAAAATACTTCCGAAGAAGCTGGTAAAACGTTGGTTACCTACAGAGGTTGTGGAAGCTCTGTCCTTGGTGCTACTTCAGTTTTTAAGAGGAAAGGACTAGGGTCTTGAGGAAAATATCACGAAATATGGAAAAAAAGTTAAGATATTTGCAATGTGAAAAGACGATGTTCAAGGATAGTGTCTACTTTTTAACTAAAACATTTTAAAACACAAAGAATAAGGTATAGTTGAATATTACTTTCTCTCATACGTCTTCAAGTGCAAATATTGCCTGGAAAATTTACCACATTCCAACACCTCAGCTAACATACAATTTGGATTGTGATGTATGTTTTCTGCATGTGCAATAAAGTGAGTAAAAATAATTTTCCTAGAATCACAAAATGTAGAATAGTTGAATTTGGAGGAAACCTTTGAAGATCAGCTAGTCCAATCCCTGGCTCAGGGCAGGGTCAGCAAGAGCAGGTTGCTCAGCACAGTGTCCGGCTGGGTTTTGAATATCACAAGGACAGAGACTCCACAGCCTCTCTGTGCATTGTGCTCCAGTGTTTGACCACCCTTACAGGAAAAAGAGTTCAACTGTACTTATTTTTGTGCCCATTGTCTCTTCTCCTGTCACCAGGCACCATTGAAATATCTTCTTCATTCCTTCCCATCAGGTATTTAAAGACAGGGGTGAGATCGTACCTCCCCTGAGCCTTGTCTTCTCCAGGCTGAACAGATCCAGCTCTCTCAGCCTCTCCTCATGTCTCAGACCCTCCAGTCACTTAACCGTCTTCATGGCCCTAAAATCTCCGTTTTCTAAAGACAAGGAAGAGCAGTTAATAATAAAAGAAATGGTCTTCGTTACATTAACATTTTTCTATCTAAAAAATAGGGAAGAACATGTGTAAAAGGATTGAATAGGGTATTTCAAAATAAAAACAAAAGTAATCCTTGCAGTGCCATTTATTTTAATTTAAAAGATAATTACATAAGGTAATTTTCTATTGAAATTATTTTCTAGTAAGTATAATAAATATAGCATTTTCTTCCTTTTTCTCCCTTCAGTGCTTATTTTCCAATCACTCAGACTTGATATTATATATACACATATAATATTATTACTTAAAGATGTTTCTTTTTGCAAACTGTCATTAAAGGTGAAAGATTTATTAATGAAAATATTCCATATAATTATAGAGGTATTCCACCAGTTGCCTTCCTTCTATGTGCATTGAAGTTTAAGAATTCTGCCAGTTAAGAAACTCCATTCTCATTTTGTTCAGATGTATAATACAATATGGTATATATTCCACATTTCTAGCTGCCTGCTATCAATGCAAGATGGGGATTCTTGTCTTCAGCTAGTAAAAGGTTTATTTTCTAAAGCTGCCAGCTCACCTGAAATAACACAAGAAACAGATATAAACAGCTTTCTCGGGGATGTGCAGTCCTCTTATAATTCAAGCACGAACTCTTGTAAGGGTCAGGACAACTCTTTCTTTAACTGTAGCAACAGAGGCTGACATTTCTTTTTCTTTCTTACCTCAGTCATGAGATTGCACCATTCGAAGCTCTCTTTGAATAAGATTGTTTCTCTTTCTGTTGAATAATACCACAGATTAATTGGTGATATCATGAATGTGTAAGTTTTATGAAACACAGTGTTAAACGTCCTATATCATACGTCATCATCTGTATGCTGTGCTTGTTCTCTAAGTATGCAATTAACTTTTGGGGGGAAGCCATCGCAGCACTATATGATATAATACCATGATATCTTTTTGCAACTATTACTGTCAAAGGAAGAGGACAATGCTGTCAAATTTAAGTGACTGTCTAGACTTCCAAGGCTCAATTTGTTCCATGTCAGAACAAATTTACTGTTCAACTTCATTTCTAACACTTGCTTACCTGTTTCCTAGGTGCTGGAGCTGTCATTCAGACGTCGTTTATGTAAGTGAGGTAGTTCCACATTTAGTAAAGTACAATCATTTTCCTATAAATACTATCCCTGAGCAAGGGAGAAAAAGCATTTAGTGATTCATTCACTACAAAATTCATCCTGCAAAATCTATTTATATTTAGCATTGTAGCCCTGTGGATCTTTCTTATGTTTTGATGTAGAAAGGCCAAAAGAACAAGAAAGGAGAAGGTTTAGATAGAACAAAGCAGTTGCACAGACCAGATCAGCTGGCAAACCTGTCCCAGAGATATTTATAAAGCCTTCCTTCCTCTTCCCAAATACAGCCCAGAAAGAGGTGAGACAGGTCAGAGTGCCCACAGGCGCCGGCTCTGCTTTAGTTACTCTTCTTTAGGTTTCAGTATTCAGGGGGATACTCAGCTGTGGTGTGAATGACGTCCTACAGGTTCCTAGTTTAGGAGGCAATATGATGAATCCTATCGAGGCAGATCTTTCTCTGCGGTTTCGTTTTTGGTTTTTTGGGTTTTTTTCCACAGGAGGAAAGAATGGGTTAACTCTACAGTTCACATGCAGGAAAATAAAAACAGAGCTCTTTCACCTTGATGTTCAGTTGAACTGAAGCAACATTCGTTTTCTACTCTTTGTAGCATGAAGGAATAACCAAGTCATTTTTTACATCGTCTTTACTAATAGAAAGACTGTGTCTGTGGTTTTTCTCTTAGCTTCCAGAAAGGTTTTATACCTCAAAGAATGGCAGGAAGTAAAATTGGAAATAAGATTCTCCAGTTACATAGCAAAAATAAAAGAGGTATTTAGATCAGGAACACATACTGTGGGTTATAAGGTGATTTTTTTTTTTATTGCAACAATATGAAGAGAGTCTAACCAGAATTGATAGCAATTTGTGCTAGGTTCTTCAGATATAAAGTGGCTGGTAGGGTTATGGTCCGAGTCTATTAAATATCTCAAAGAGAAATTATTTCATGAATTACAAAAATATTTTTTTAACATTTTATATAATGCTACTTCACCATCTAGATTTATAATTTATATTTATATTCAAGTGATATGCTGTAGAAAAGACCCTGATCTGCCTCTTTAAAAGGTCTTATCCAGACCAGCTGGCATTGTTTACTGTGATACGCAAAAATTCATTTTACAGTATCCCAGTCCATGAGAACATGGGCATGAAGGAGGAAGACTTGATAACAAGTCCTGGCCTCTGTGATTTCTGAACAATGTCAGAGTAAAGAAAGCAAGGAAACGGCCCTGGGTGGAAGTGAAGAGAGTTTAAAAGGAATATAGAGGATAGTTAGATAAGATTTAATCAAGGCACCGCTCTGAATTACTGGTTAAAAAGTGACAGCAAGAATACAGACAGAAGGTAGTATTGTTTCTGATGCTGTCTGGTTTTGTTATACTTGATACTTTTAATACTTTTCTGCTAGTCAGACGCAGCTAACCGTAACCTAGTACTGTCCAGTGGAAAAAATAATTAATGAATAAAAATGTATGGAGAAATGGAGAAATCTTTTAAAAAGGTAAGGCTGAGAATAACTTTATTTCTACACTGGCCTGACATTCAGGAGATTGCTTTTTCTTATGTCTCCTTGCTGTTCTTATACACTAGTGAAAGAGAGCAAAGATGTTAAGGTAAAAGCTAAAATTACTCTTTTTTATTTACATTTTACTTTACTTTCAATCAAAGGCAATTAGGCTGGACAAAACAATGCAGCTCTGCATAAACCACAGGCTGAGAACTACAGGTATAAAACATACGTCTGCAATGCAGAACTAAAGTAATTTGGATTAGAAATGGTTTACTACAGTCTTTCTTTGCAAGGTTAATCACTTTTTGAGGCATTTTAAAGATAATTTCAAAACCATATTTCATTCTCTTCTCTGATTTACAAAATGGGTGGTATTTGTTGCCATGTCTACAACTTGTTTTAATGCCTTCTGTACAAAGAGTTCCTTTATAAATGACCATGTCAAAATTAACCTCTAATACAATGAACTTCTTTTCCTCTTTGCAATTGCACAGACCATCTACCCTCTCAAACAAAATCCCATTTATGTTTGTGCAGCATCTCTGTGGCAACTACAAGAAAAGCTTGTTGGAAAGTACCTTGGCAGCTTATCTCTTTTTTTTTTTGTCTTGCTGTCTTTTTAATGAAGCACCCCAGTGTTTTACAAGTAACGAGATGAAAAAGCAACCAATGTAATGTGGCATTCTCTGATCATCCTCAGATACCCTATACCTGTATTTCAGGGATGGGAGTTGAGGGGAAAAACAAACAGCAACAAGAAAAACTAAAACCAGCAAATAATCTTTATCAAGAGTGCAGGAGCTGCAGATCTCCCCATTGTCATGTTTCAGCCGTTATCCTTAATAACTATATTATAAACTTAGAAATAAAGCTAACAACAGCAGAACTCGCAAATTTGTGTAACGTATAGCATTTTAATAAAGTCTCTTTTAATAAATTCTATTTTACTAGATTCCTTCTGGACAAAGTGGTATATAACTTAACATAGCAAATAATATCTATCCAGTATTTCCAGTGCCCTGTTGGTAGAATCACTTTTTTTCACTCGTCTCCATGTGAAAAGTCATTAATTTTGCACAGAGCAGTTGGCATTTTCACAGCAGTGACTATTTTTCACTTGAGGAGAGTGGAAAAAAATCACTATATATTTTCTTTGTGTGGATAGCATAAAAAATATGAAGCAGATCCAGTGGTTTCATTTTTCACAGAATCTGCTTTAATGTGATTTTCACTGGTCTTCTCAAAAACGGCATAGGCCAACCTTACTGTAAAATAGCCATAAGACATTTCTAGTTTTTATATCTACACTGTGGTAAAATAGTTAAATTATATTTTCAGAGAGTCTTCTTTTTGATACATGACCATGTTTTAAAACCAAGAAGTTTTTATGGACATCTTTTTCATATACATTGATAGTTAAAACATTTTTAAGTGTGCTTTCCAAACGTAACAGCGTTAGTACCTGTTTACCCCAAATATTGCTGGACTTTTAAGACATTAGTGATCAAATCAGAAATATCCAAAAAGTACATTACTATCAAAATTTAGTCACGCATACAAGCATTGAAAGAAAATAAATACAGCTACTCTGGTTTAAATAGAAGCAATGCCTGCAAGCATCAGCTTTGTCCAGTGAAAGTTGTATCAAGACTCTCCATCTTGCAGCATTACTGTCAGTAGGAGCAATGACTTTAATAGTGCAGGATTAGAACTTAAGTGGTTTTTGGATTCACTGTCATTTTCTGAATGCTAGTAGGTTGCTCTTGTCCTTGCAAGTTATGTTCCTAATATTCATTATAAAATAAATATCCAACTTTAGCTACTGCTCTGTGGTGATTTCCTTGCTGGTCACGTTACGTGAGAATAAGCTCTTCTATAGCTCCCTTATCAAAAAGACTCGATAGGAAAAACATTCTTCTTTTGAAATATTGAAATTCAAAACTGAAACAGTATACAGAATTTATGTCCTTCTCTCTCAAATATTTATTCCATGTGATAGAGTTTTACTATCATTCTTTATACCGTACCTTACCATATTGAGTGTATTAAACCAAAGTCAATAGGCATGGCAGAGAGCTAATAACATGTAACAAAAAGAAAGATTTCTGGCCTAGATTTGTCTCCTCCAAAAACTCATTGAGAAATTACTTTATAGCTTTTTTCTATAAAAATGAATCATAGAGTGTAGAACAAAATGTCATGACAAGTACTTCATAGATACAGTTAACTTACCTTTTCAACAAGCACAGAGGTTTGTGTCTCACGTTGGTAGCCAATTACAGTGTTAATTTAGGAGTAACTTATCAGGTTGAAGGTTGGGTTCATGCCAATTCTTCTGGTTGTTATAAGATTCATAACTGGAGGGTAGCAATTCACCTTTCTGTGCTCCAAGAGGTGGACATCAGAAAGTAGTAGGACCAAACTACTTGCTAGTACAATACTTGATTTTGCAAATCTATCTGTTTCCACAGAGGGAAAAAAGTAAATGGCGACAGAAGTAACTGACCGAGGGATGGAAAGGGAGAGAAGTTGGGTTAAGCCACCTCAGCTCTTGGTCTTGCAAAACATGAGCCAAGTGAAGGGAAGCCTCTGCCACACAGTGGTGAAAGCTGAGGGATTCAGATATCACTGAGGCTAGATAGCATTGCTGTTAGAACAAGTTGGGCGGGTTACCTTTTTTCCCAAGACACCTTAGGAATCAGTAATACAACTGAGAATGTGACTTAGTCTTCCAAGTTCCTGTGTGTGTATATATTATGATATGCTTTTAATTGAATGATTAGCCAGTTGTCCTGTAGGATATTGTCACCTTCAGTGCATAAGAAAAAGAGACACCGCAAACAAGGCAGTAGCATGAGCAACTCTAAATCCAGGCCTTCTTTCCTTTACACCCTTAAATTTCCAGGTTAAATAATTTTACTGCAGGCTTTTTGTGGTTAAAAAAAAAATAAAATCTGAATAGCTACTCGTCTCATGTTTAGTTTTAAAAAACATGTATTTTTAAACACTTAAAATGATAACTTGTAGATAGATAATAGTTTTCTCCTTGATCAGTCAAGTCTAGTATTTCAAAAACTGTTACTAATGAACAGAATATATCTGATAGATTATTTAATTGTTTCTATGTCATACATCAGTAAAACTCAACTGAAAAAGGTCATAACTAGAAAATGTAATTCCAGAAGATATACATCTTGTTTTCTTCTGTAACATCTAACTCAATTGCTTTTAATCACAAATAAAAAAGTATTTTTTTATGGAAGTTTAAAGAAAACCGACCAAAAAAAAAGATATTCAGCTCATTTCCTTTGGCTACCATGAAACTGATATAATTAGCAGAACTTTTAAAGCCTTTTATAACGTTTATATAAAGAATCTTTTCCCTGCATCTTTTGGCGGTTGACTATTTTTGAAAGCAGGGGATGTTACATGGTTTTCACTGTGTGATTATTGGTCTTATCAGACAGTCTTTTTTCTGTCTTGGGTAACTCACAAAATCTAGATGCTGTCTTTAGAATGTTACTGCGTATTAGAAAGCTTTAGGTTTCTCTTCTGAACTGTGCAGTTAACTGTTAACAGTTGTGGTGTCCATTTGTTTCACGGAAACATGTTGGCATTCTAGAAATGAATACTGCTCAACCCACGTACTCATGTTTCTTATAGTCCTACATTATTTCATTGGCAAAATAATTGTCTTTCTTAACCCTGCTCACTTTGGGCAATTCATTTCACTGAAAGGAATGTCATCCCTGCGTTCTGGGTTGTGCTATAAACACAGACTTTTCGGACACCTTTTTCTGAAACTCAGAATCATAGTGAGCAGCACAAGTATTTGGTCTCTGGTAAGCAGGACCATGAGCAGATCCAAAACAAGACCATGGATGTGATTAGTCATCTGTCCTCACCCCCTTCACCCTCTAACAAACAGTAAAAAAACATCCTTTGTACTTGTGGTATTTAGGCTACACTGGCAGAAACCCTGCATGATAAATCTGGTGACACCAGAGATGAGAAAAAGTGAGGTAATTTTTCTGTCCCTATTCACCTGAACTCTACATCTGTCTTAAGACTTCAGTGGAGCAGGTGTAGAGTTAGAAAATTATTCTCTCAAACCTGGAATATTTTTGCAGTATTAAAACCACTTTCTGCTCTGAATCTGAATCTAAGATCAAAACTGAAGCCACCTGCAACCTGATAAAGGAAAGAAAAACTCAATTTATAATAAAGCAAAGGGTTAATTTTTATTTCAGCTTGTATTTAATTTTTCTAGCATAATTAGATTAAATTTCCAAATAAAATTTGGTCTTGTTCTTCAAAACCAGAATCAATCACCTATAAAATCTGAAAAGATTTCAAAAGTTCTAAGAATTTTAACCTTCCTCACACAAAAAAAAAAGTAAGAAATATTCCTTCATGTCAACTGCCTCTCACAAGTTTTCATTTTAAAATTGATTTCTTTTTTGAGGATAAAAAATTGTTTTCTCAAAAAATTCCCAACCAGTTCTACCTCAGATGTTCATACCTTTCCACCTGTGATAATGGAAAAATAATAGGAATATAGCAGCTACTCCATGTCATCAAGTGATTCGTGCTTAAAAAAAAAAACAAAAAAAACCAAAAAACTTTCTTACTTGTGATATATGAAAAAATCCAGCGGTGGGCTGAAAAGGTGACCTGAGTTTTGTTGGAAATTTCTTCTAAGATTGACTGTGTGCTGGTTTACTGTGGTGTACCACAAGTTTAGGAGCAATGATGAGCTGTGGTAACTTTTATTATTATTTAAATCTAC
>NW_009635048.1:0-26772 GCF_000690535.1 Cariama cristata | reverse complement strand
CCCTACAGCCTTATGGGAAGATAAGTTATGTCCTTACGGTTGATGGTGGGTGCTCATCTGAATAATGTCCCATTAATCAAACCAATACCTGGTCAAGTTCACAAGATACTATAAAAGTTTCAAAGCAAGCCTCGAACAGAAGAAATGACAAGACATTTCACCCATCTCCTATATTTGCTGCATACTTAACGAAAAATGTAATATTAAAGGTTTATCAGGACATCCTAGTTTGGCTGGGATTGGTCCAACCACTCCGGCCAGAATGTCATCAATAGTAGGAATGGCAAGAGAGAAATCTGGGAAATCAATAGCCATAATAATGAGATAGGCATTGTTCTCATTGAAGTACCCTAGGGAGGAGACTCACAGGTAAATGGACTGGAAGATATTCCCATATTTAGCCTACCTAATTTTCTTCTCCATTTAAACTAATTGTGTATAAATAAAGTAGCTGTTAAGACCAATTCTACTAAATCTACCCTAAATAGTCATCATTGATTTGCATTATAGTATGGGTCGATAAGGAAAGGAAAAGTAGAAAGCATGGGTAATGAACAAAAAAACCCAACCCTTCTGGCATTCTTCCATAGAATTGTGCCAAAATACACACTGTCAGCAAGCACTTTGTGTTTTAAAGGCCACCTGCATTTTATGGCAAATTTAGGTATAGGTTGAGATTATGGTTAGGCTCAAGAATCTTCAAAAAAACTTCTGGTGCTTAGTTATGCAATACCAGAGCAACGTGAAAAGAAGACATCATGTATAGAAATTACTTGATGGGTAAATATCTAAATTCAGAATTTCATTTCTATAGAAAAAAAAAAACATTAAAAATTACTTTCATTAGAAATCCATTAGAAACAGCAAAGAGGAAAAAAGAATTTCATACTTAAGAAAAAATTTGAGAAAGTGGGATTTCCAGATTTATACTTCTAAGACAGCGTAACTAAGGTGAAGAAATAAACATGAAGTATACAACTTGCTACAAATACGATATATTTGTATACACACACACATATATAGATGTATATTTGTATATACACCAGAATACCTGGTAATTTTCCTTAGTTTAAAATTGGTGTGTACTTCATTAGCTCTGCCAAGTGCAAGCAATTCAGTATAAAAATGTTGCCTGCTCATTTCTGTCTTTATCCTGTGTCTTGAAAATTACTATCTTCCCTGGATCAGGGATATAAAAATTCAATGGACTTCTTAGGGAAATGGCTGTTGGGAGTGATAAAAGATACTACCTATTTGCGGAGAAGCCTTAATTGACAAGAAAAGCTCAGATATTGTACAAAGTTGTAGTTGAACTAACTGTGCAGGGAGGTCTTGCGTAGTAAAGAGAAGCACCTGTAAATTGCATTATTCCCTTCTGCACCACAAACACGCAGACCAGATTCTCAGCTCATGCAAACCAGTGAAGCTTCATTGATTTTGCAGAGGTCACGCATGGGTGATGGCATTGTACTAGAACCAAAGAAAAAGTGGAGCTATAGCCCTCCTGCTTTCTGGGGGCCAAAATCTTGATTGATTTAAAAGTACTTTCCCCTATGGTTGATTTGTTTACGGCACTGAAACTAAACTTCCTTACTGAGAAACAGAAATCCATGCCTTCTGCTGACTTTTAATGCATTCCATGGCCTTTCTCCAGGTGAAGACCTTACCCACTCTCCTTCCCTGGGCTAACTCGTACTTTGAATATCCAAACCCTCCTGACTGTCAGGGCCCAAAGGATGAGTACAGTCAGCAAAACAAAGTTTAGATGACTCACAAGCACTATGTTTTAGAGAGTTACAGGCACCAGAGTTAGAAAAAAAGAATTATTTTACTGTTCTGTTTAGTACTTTTTCTAAAAATGTTTGTCCTTTCACTGACACCTCATTTTAAATCACTCAAGCAATAAACAACAGCCATTTATTTCTGTGGAGGACTAGCTCGGAGTGGTCTCATCCAATTAGGGCAAACTTAAAGTCCCATTTCAATCCCTCTGCTTTACCTTCTGCTCCGTCCTTCACCGTCACTTTGGGTGATAGTGACTGGAAAAGCTTTTATACATATTGGGAGAATTATAATGACATTTTGAAGCATTATGGGAAAAGAAATCTCTCTACACTGCTGTTTTTTGCTAGGAGCCTCAATAGACACATTTTTGTTCTTATTTCACTAGAAACTGTCAGTGTGCTTTCCTTAAATCCCTTCTCAAACACACAGGTTTCATGACATGATTCGTGTGTTTTCACCACCTACAAGTCTCCCTTTAGCCACCAAACGCAGATGTATATCTAAAATCCTGCTCCATTTTCAAGGGCTGAAAGAGATGCTAGCAGTTAACCCTTGGCATCAAACAAGGCGAGCGGCTCTGGTGTCGGCAGGATTGGCAGCAGAGCCCTCCAGCACGGTGCACAGGGGGGGTGTTCCTAAACCAGGGGAACCTCAGGGGGAGCCAAGAGACCTACCAGGAGCCCACAGCTCGCCCCACAGTGGGGTGCAGACCCAAGTCTGTTGCTTCCCTGCTGCCTGGGTTAAAGATGTGGAGAGAAAGTTTTCTACCCTGGTACGGCCCTCAGATTCTTATCCGTTATTGATTTTTCAGGTAGGCAGCAATGAAGTTGCAACAAGAAGTCCAAGGGCAATCAAGAGAGACTTCAGGGCCTTGGGATAACTCATTAAGGGATCAGGAGCAGTAGTGTTCTCCTCTACCCTTCCAGTTGCGGGGAATGATGAGGGATGAAACAGGAGGAGCCAGCAGATCAGTACCTGGCTCCCAGCCTGGTGTCACCAGCAGAAATTTGGGGTTTTTGATCATTGATCAGTCTACAAGACACCAGGTCTGTTGGCAACAGATGGGGTACACCTTTCTCAAAGGGGGTAAAGGATCTTTGCACAGCTTTAAACTAGATTTGAAGGGGGAAAGGGATAAAACTGGGCTCTCTAGAGATAAGCCTGGGGACATCACACCTATGTTCGAGGGACAGTGTGCTAGCGAAGTCCTTTGGTCTGCTGTCTCAGTGGAGGTAGGGGGTGGCCATCCATGCAGCAGCAAAGCCGCAAGGATTATTGATGTGCTAGAAACCACAGAAGTGCCTGAGATTGACCACATTGTGCTAGAAACCACAGAAGCGCCTGAGATTGACCACGTAGGAATTAGAGCTTCTCCCCACAAAAAGGTGGCAGGATCAACAGCCCAACCAAAGTGCATCGACACCAGTGCACGGAGCATGGGCAACAAACGGGAGGAGCTGGAAGGCATTGTGCAGCAGGAAAACTATGACATAGTTGCCATCACAGAAACATGGTGGGATGACTTGCACAACTGGAGCGCTACAATGGATGACTATAAACTCTTCAGAAGGGATAATCAAGGAAGGAGAGGTAGTGGGGTAACCCTGTATGTCAGGGATACCAGGAGATGTAGGCAGCAGATCAGAGAGTGAACAAAGCAAGTAAAGCTGGGCTTGCAAGGTAAGAACATACTTGACATTGATCTTCTGCCAAAACTTTGACATGACATAGGATGAGCAGTGAACAAGGTCATGAAGCAACATGAAATTTATTGACATGAATCTTAACCAGACAGGGAAAACAGGTCTCTTTCATATGAATCACAACTGACTTTGAAAAATGCATGAATAAATAGCTCAGGAGGATGACATGGAACATTTAACCTTTTAATTGCTGATTAGAGTCTACTCCAGGAGGTTGTCAAATGCCATTATCATTAGAAATCTTTGAGAAGTCCTTTTGTGATTTACTTTAGTGATCTTAGTCCAGACCTACTAGATACATTTTCATACCGTGAAAGTTAGTTGCCAAATTATCAAACCAGCAAATATTTACTCTGAATATTTATTCATTCACGAAGAATTTCTACAGAGATTCATACTGTGTCTTTTCGCTGTTTGCTCTGCATATTAGTAATCTTGGTGATTGTTTGGATAAGACGTAGCTGCATGTGGAAACTGATGATACTGTAAACTATTGCCATGAAACAGCAGCCCTGTGAATCCTCTTTGTTACTTTAAAAAAAAAAAGAAAGAAAATAGAAGAAAAGCCTTATGCAGAATTTTTCTTTAAGTTCTACTCTGCAATTGCAAGTAACAGATTGATGATTGTGAAGATCACATGTCCACTTCTTAGATACCATCCCTCAAGCAATTTGACTTCTGTAGATAAGTTTATATTAGTGGGACAAAAATCTTCCAAGGTTGCACTCATGTTACTAAACAAATGTTATTAATTAATGGACATAGGGATTTGAACGGGGCTTAAGTCACCCAAAAGTCCAAATACCTTTGAAAGTCATTCAGACTTAAGAACAGCAGTAACTTAGAACAATTCCATGATCCAACACTAAATTAATGTAAAATCATAATTAAACCAACATAAATGAACAAATATTTTTTTCAAAGATTTATTAAATCTTTCTGATCAAACAAAGATTCTTGACCAGCTTCAAAAAGGTCTACTTTCAAATGTGAATTCTGTGATTATGTCATTGATGACGGGAGGGCAGATGATCAGTCTGCTTACTAATTATTTTTACAATGTGATTATGGATTACAGTTCTGTGTTGTATGAAATCTGAAAACATTCTAAGTTTTGCCATGATAAAGAAATAGATGTTCTCAGCCTGTTGAATTTCCTCATGCAAGAGCATTTAGTCTCAACAGCTCATTTTACAGAACCGAGAGATCACAGGAATGGATGCTGTTTTTCTGATATCCAAACACACTGCTGCATTATTGATTTCTTTGACAACAAAGAAACCCTATGGTTTATAAGGTCACTTACAACACTTTGCTTTTTGCAGAGATAACAATGTTCTTCCTTCTTGAAAGCATCTGTAGCATCCTAAAATATTACAGGAAATAAGCTGCCTATTACTCTTAAAAGCATGTGGTCTCACAGAAGGTCTCAAAACAAGGTTGAGGGGGAAATGCAAAGTTGCAAGTGTTCTTTCCTTTGTCATTACCACAGCTTTAGATTTTCCTGCCCAAGGAAACTTTCCTGCATTATTAGCACAGATAGCTAGAGGTTGTAGCTTGATTTACTTTCTAATCCACTTTTTAATTAACAGAAAATCTTTTGAGGAGACGTCTTCTCTGTTTGCTTTCATCCTGGAGTCTAACATTTTCAAAAAGATCAGGAATCACATATGCTACCAGCTTTTTTGTTCTTTTATACAGATATTTTTTTTGGCCTTGTGCACCAAAGAATTCTGTCTCAGGAAAAATACACAAAATACTGATTTTTAAGTTAATTTGTTGAAGTCTGTTTATTTACATAAATATGGGTTTCTTCAGTTTTATATCTGAGCACCTGCAGCTGTTTCAAGATGACAATATTCCTTTTTTCCACTCTCAAAAATAGCTATACTAATCTAAAAATCTAGTAACTTCCCTTCCCACCATTCCTTTCTCATTTTTTGTATCATGGAGATCTTTGGCAAGGCCAATTAATTTGTTCCTTTGGAGTTTGTCTGTTTGTTTGTTTTTAATGTTTTTTTACATTACTTCTGCTAGAGAGCTCCTGAATTAAGTAAGGTAGAACATCAGGTGAACAGACACTTGTCCTTTTCCTAGCAGTGTATGCTCCACGTTCCCAATTTAGCTGGGAAAGTCTCCTTTTGTTGTGGTCTATCATTATTGTTCAATATTTACACACTTCCAGTGGGATCAGGGTGTTAGAAGCTAGACAAAAAAGTCGAATCTCAAGTAGGCAGCACCTTTTATATCGAGCATTGAAAGTACGGACAGTAAACCTACAGGTCTGGACGGTAAATGTACAGGTGTGTTTCCTTGCCGAGGCAACACTGAAGGTAAGCGTATGTTAAGGGGAGAATCCCTGACGGCTGCCACTGCTGCAGCCTGGCTGAATGCAAAGAAAAAGAACCATTTTCAAGTTAAAGCTGCTGGCAACAACATTGTACTCACTCCCTTTAGGGAGACTTCATGCAGGAGAATGCACGAAGCAGCCCTGCAGTAGCAATGAGAGCATAAGGGAAATTGGTGCGATGATCAGTGACCCTAAGACGTCAGCTCTACTACCTGTTATCACACAAATATGCATTCCCCCTCGTCCATGTTTTGTTGACCTGATGTCAGCTGAAGAAGGCGGGCTAGCACTACTTGCTATTTCAATGGCGGAGAGAATGCTCCTAAGATACGGATACAAATACGACAAGCTCTGCATATAGTATGAATAAAAGATGCACTGGTTCCCATTCTGGGGTGAAAGAATCATTAAAGAAATATTTTTTCCTGTGAGGAAAACAGCTTTTCGTGAGCAGTAAAATGCTCAAAAGAATCCTGTCTTTTTGATTACTTACAGCATTTTGAAGGCACTGTTCCTACCCTTGTTAATCTATGTGATTGACAAGGTCTACATTTGACTGCATTTTTACTTCATTAGACAGCTCTACTTTTCATTTTAAATAGTGCAACAAATCCACTGCCACGTAAGTATTTCAGTGTTGTCACTAGACCTGTGCTGCAGCAATTTAAAACTTCAGAAAAAACATGTGGGATTGAATCCTGTTCTTCTGTTTAAAAAAAGGCTGATATTTAAAAGCTCTCATAAAATTTAACCCTAGAAGGACGCTGTTGTACATGCAAGTTACTCTGGCAAAGGCAGCAGAGCAGTAGATCAGTAACTACTTAGTTTGTTATAATTTAAAATTAGTCTGGAGAATTAATAAATAGTAGTGTCATCTTCTTGGTTCCCATTTCAGTGCTATATCTTGTGCCTGATCCCTGATGGGTTTACACTTTACTTCAGGAAATTAACTTTGTGATGGCAGTATTGCCATTGCATTCATTCTGATGAATGGTATTAGGACATTAACCATGTAGGATGGTCAAGTTGTACTTTTAGCACTCTTTTTAAGTATTCAGAAACACATGTCCTTTTCTAACCACCTTGACTCTGAAAAGCTGGACCTAAACTACTGTAAAAAAGATCAGATTTCTGCTTGATATCCAGGTTACAATTGGTTCCTTTCTTGGATGCATTTTATCATGAAGGCCAATATAGGACAAACTAGAACAAAAATAAATGCGTAATTCATCACGTACCGTAGGATGGGATGAATTGCTTTTGCAGATACTGCTGTCTTGCCACTAGCTGTGTAAGGAGTCTGTCCAAGGAGCATGGACCAGGCACCTAACTCAGCCTGCTCAGTCCAGGAGCTCTCATTTAATAGTTTAAACACGTATTCATTCCTCTCCTTCCAGAAAGACAAAAGTCATGGCCAGCACCATAGCTGCATGCCATCAAATCTGCTTCTCCTTTAGCCTCTCTGTTGGGACTGTCCTGGCTTCCACTGCGTGCTGCAGAACGTACCCCTCATCGCTCCGCACCCACCTGCTGAAGGTTCCTTTTCATGCTGTATTTCAAATTCTCTTACCCTTTCAAAGTGGCAAATAATTTTTCAATGCTTCAGTCTGGACTGGGGGACTTCAGCCCCATTGCAAGTTCTAGCTGCTTTGTCTTGGGTCAGTCGAAAAATTCTTAACGTTTTGTTGCAGACCTCAGTCATAAACGGCACCTTCATCGGCCATATAAATTGTGAGACTAGTTCTTCAGTCTTCTTGTAGTCGCAGAGCATCTTCTGCTTCCACCATCGCTAGGTAACCTTGCCATTTAAGCACATCTCTGGGGATGAGATTCATGTTTCAGTCTCCCGTAGTCTGCTGCTTGACTTTTTAAAGAAAAACTAACAAGACATTGCATCTACCTCCTGACGTGCCTTAGCATCCCCTAACATGCTACCCTCTGTTGCCCGAGGCTTGCTTACACTGTGAACTCCTGGCCTGAAATCTCAGCTCTGATGGGACATTTAACTACACTTTTCTTCCACTTTAGTATTTATTTTCTCGGTCAGTTTTATTCCTTCCTTCTATCTCTCAGAGAGCCCCCAGAAGCAGGGAGTCTGGCAAAAGGCTAGTCCGCCAGTGACTGGACCTGGGTGGTGCTGGGCAGCTCTGAGACCCCTGCTCCGATGTGCCAGGTGTTGCTCAAAGCAGGGTGTGATGACCTAAGCCGCGGTCATGGCCACGTGTCGTTTCTCAGCAGACACAGGCAAGCTCTGCCAGCCTACTGAGCAGGAGCAACCTTGTCCCGCTCCAGCTGCCGGCTCGCTGGCACTGCTAGCAGAGCACTAAGCCTGACCTAACGAGACAAGGCTCAGCACTAAGGTAACGTAAGTCCACAGCTTTCTGCTGTCCCAGACTATCGGCAGAGCGAGCTCTGCGCAGAGCAAAAAGCAGTGCAGACATAACCGTGAACCCGGAGTAAATTCACAAGTGGCATCACCAGTAAAACTGCCCTTGTAGTGTGCGTCTGGCCACACTGAACCCCTCCCCTTCCCTTCCCAAATCCTCCCACATCCCCCAGCAGCAGCTTCTCTCACTGCCTTTCTTCAGCCCGTGCGGTGCAGATCACTTTCACGACAGCACTTGCTCACCCCTAATTCAACATACTCCATTTATTCTTTGGACAACAAGCTACTCTGGCAAGACTATACTTCCTAATTCTGTACAGAATGGGGATTTTAATGATGGGGAACAAAATCGACCCCTAAAGAGCTGTTAGCCATAATGTCCTTTTGAAAGTGGTTATTTGTCATTCACAGTAACAGGTCTACACAATTAGCATGTGATCATCATGCATTTAAAAATAAAGATGAGGGGGAGGGGAAACACTCACTCTGATGGCAGTCGGTCCCACTTTGTAGAGATTATTGTTGTCTTGATTGCAGAGAGGTTACAGGCTGCAGCGAAACTCTCGATGAATAACCCTTGTTATGCATTACATGCCGCATGATTTATGCTGAACATGGCACCTTATGATCTGTATTTCCACCATCCTTTCATAATGCTTTTGTGGATTAACTCAGCTTGTCCTCTCTTTAACCTTTGTATTCAAAACATATTTACAAATATGCATATTTTACACATTCATATGGCATTCTGCCCTGTTGCCTGCTGACTCCACCTTCAAACGACGCTGGAAGCCCCACAGGTTTTAATGCATTCCTGGGTTTAGTTTTTCTTTCAGAATGGACCAAGGACCAAGATGAAAAAACCTATCATAGCATTATTCTTCATGAATTGCACTCATATAAAAGCTGAGGAAAAAGGGAAATGGAGCAAACCCATTGCCATTATAGTTTAAAGCAAAATAATCTCCACTAGTCCTCCCATAAACATAGTGGGAGGAAAGGCTAATGCATATTAAAACAGAATGCTTCTTGCAGACAGGATCATTTAGCAATACTGACGAACTAAAGGAGGTATGGTAATGTGGGAACAATTCCTTCAGCTATAGATGTTTACATATGCTGTGAAATAGGAGTGCACTTTGGGGAAAGCCAACGAAAACAGAATGTGACTTTTACGTTGAAGACTCTGTGTTCTCTTGAAGAAGACTTTTTTTTACAAGTTAACTTTAAATGTTTTTTAGTTTTCTAAATCATCTAACTGTTTTATATCTTTCTAAATCTTTTTATAAGACACTTGGAATTAGATTGATGGAAAGTGCTACAGACAAACCAGGTATTGCTATTAGAAGTAGTAGTTTTGCAGCATCGAGCTGATGATCTCTTTTTTTCCTTCTGAATGTCTCCCAAAGAACACTACACTATTATCATCTTAATACATTTGCAGTCTTGTGCCCAGAATTGCCTTAGGTAAGATAACCAAGTACGGTAAATATATATGCAAGTCTCTCTGCAAAACCCACTTTCTTTTAAGCCTGTTTCTGCCTTAATGGGATTCATTGCTTCCCTAAGCAGCCCTTGTAATTTTCAGCAAGGTCCTTTAACTCATTTAATGTGCAACATTTGTTCATGCCTAATTTGTCTGAGCCAGGCCATGTTTGTGTTTTCCTTGAGTTGCAGAAAGGTTGATTGTGAGGGTGGAACTGCCTGCCTCCAGTGAATATATTTCTTTCCGAATTACAGTAATTACTGCAGGTTTCATTTGGTTGGTGCTCTCCTCTGTGCCCCTCCTTGACAAGGTTAACAAGCAGAAGGTAACTGAACATCAAAAGATAAGTGCCTGATCACACGGGCGATTGTTGACAGTACCATTTCTCTGGTGATGGTGATAGCGTTCTGTACTGGCTTCTTCTGCAAAGGCACGTAGGAATTGAGTTTGCAACCCTAAGGATGGCAATTGTAGTTGTCAATAGATCTGCATTATCCCCAGCTTGTATCCCTAAGAATATGCCGCCTCTGTTAAACAAAGACAACAGTGAAAATTTGAGAATATTTTTTTCCCCTGAATCCTGCCCTTGCTTTTTTAAAAAATTCATTGATTATAGCCAACTTTTAATGAAAGGTAATACATTCCAATAAAATATTTGTATTGACTTATAACACCAGAATCGAATCTTTCTTACTTCCCTTTTTGTTTCTCTGAATACGCCTCTCTGTACATATATACACATGGGTGTGTATTTAAAAGATACGTCACTAGGAATATAGACACAATTGTGTCTACATATATACATATACGAGCTCTCTCTCTCTCTCTGTATACGTATCTAGAAACAGGAAAGGTAGGACTCTGATTTTACCTTAAGAAATACAGGACTGTATTATAAATCTGATTTGCCCTGAAGTATTCTAAAATTAACTCACTTGTAAAGTACTTACAGGCATCACTGGCCATCTCGAGCTGCATTTAGTGACCTCAAACTCTTAAATGTAAAATTATGAAGGAAAATCTACCTTTCAGTTGTTTTCTCCTGGTGACAACTGCATAATAAGGGAACAGATATTTTAGCTTTAGCATAATTTCTCTTTGAAGTTCTTCCCTTTTAAAATTTCTCTTACAATATCTTATATCACCAGGCTATTCAGTGCTTGATGAACTGGAAGACTTAATATCAAAAACATGTTTTCTAAAGAGACAAGATCTATTTTTAAGATTTTATAAACATCTAGTATCTCAGAAGCCTCTCGTAATTAGCTCAATTATTCAAACTAACCAGTTCTGTCTAATTCCTGTCACCCAGAACATTTATAATGGTTGCATTTATGCTATTTTTTCCAGTGATTAGGTCACGTCCTAGTCACAACCATAATAAGTTTAGTAAGATTTTTAGAAATTATTCATATTCAGACATGTGTATAGTTTGTCAACTCCATGTCTCCTTATCTGAGACTGTACCTGGCAGTCATGAACTTGTGTGCAGAAGTAATCCCCTGGATCTACGGGCTGCACAGAAGCTCAGATGCTCCTCCCCGAGCTGGCCCAGTGTAGGCACTATTAAGGGGAAAAAGAGTAGGCACAACGGTTCTCATAGAATTAGTTGAAATCGGAAAAAGCACTGGTTTGAGCACAAGCTGAAACAGCAGACCACAATTTAAAAAGGAATGAATCTTTTTATACCTACCAAAAATGCTCTGACTTCAGTGTGATCACTTACCACGCAATTTTTGAACCCTTTAAGAGTATAAGCAGACCTGAACAAACCTTCTTCTGCCGTGAGAAGTAAGGAGAAAGAAAGAAAAAGAAAATTCAGACTGTCAAAATACTTGCATAAGCAAAGTTTAATTTGTTTACGAAGCTGTCCTAGGCAGGACCATTGCCGATTCTTCATACCATGGGTGAGAGGTGGACTTGATCAGACAGACTGATGCACATGGTGTAGCAAAAACCCCTCTCCTGTTCTACTCTGTCCTGACATGCGCGGGCTGTTGGGAGTCCAAACTCCGCAATGGCAACATCCGATGCCCTTAAAACACTGAAAGTAATGACTGTAAGGTGTGGTGTAACAATTGTGTGACGAGCTCTGAGAAATGGGTGGCTAACAGGTCCCTGAGCAGTGTGCAACTTCACCGAGGATGAACATCATTCAGTAGCAAGCAATGGCAATTAACTCACTTGGGAGGAACGGACATTCAAACCATTTGCCTGGGACATTTAAGGTAGGCTCCAGTCAAAGGACCAAAAGTAAAAGCCAAAGCTCCTTTTTGTAGTCTGTGAAATGAGGTCAACATAACCAGGAAGGCAATTCAGAGAAACTAAAGATGCCTAATTTATATGCCTGAAGCAGACAGTTGTGAATATCCCCTGTGGTGAGTAACAAGAATGTGTCAATGCTATTCCACAGTAAAAGGATTGTTAACTGCAGAGCTGCAATGTAAAGAAAAAATAACTTCATAAAAATACTCCCTACTGAAAAATGGAAAATTACTTTTTTCTATCAACAAGTGAATTGTACTTTCTTGGTAAGGCAATACATACACTGGAAGAAACTAACATAGTGTACAGTTCAGTCAAACTCATAAACTTCAAAGCAAAACTTGTTCTCTCTTTTAAAACTTAAAAGAAATCCACCCAATCCCCCCAAAAAAATCTCAAACCTAGTTGTGTTTTGATAAATAGACAAAATTAGAGTAAAGCAACAAATTGTGGAGCATGTGCTGTAAAAAAGAACAAATTCTTCAATAGCAACAACCTTTACACGAGGAAACAGAAGAGTGTATTCTTGTGGGAGGTGAGAATATTTTATTTTAAATCACAATATTCTGTTTAAAATCATTACTTGAGAACACAGAGGGTGGGAGAGAGCAGCCTGAATGAGACGTTGTGCTGGCTGTAGATCTCTGAGCCACATTCTCTTGGACTCAGACTCCCATTTTCCAGTGAGCATTTGTACTGCCATAAATATATCCACAATTGTACCAATATGTATTTTCTCCCTCATCTTTTGGCTGAAGACAGTCCTCTTCAGATAATACAGTATTACTGACACACAGAAGGCTTTTCAGGTCATGGGGCTGCTGCTGATTTACATGTAGATTACTATTCAGGGCTACACATGCTGCCAAGCTCATTTCGCTCCAGATGAAGAAAGAAGACTATTTCTCAGACTTTATCACAAACTTCAATGGGTTTTCATTTTTGTAAGCAGACTGGTTCGATATTACATTCTGCTTATAAATATATTTAATCCCCAGCTAGAGCTTTACACAAGGTCCCACAACATCCCAAAGAAAGGGTCCTGAATGTATGGGCTACAAAGATTGGGAGCAACCGATGCTTTTTAGCTTTGCTTCGAAGCCAGAGTCCCACGGAAGATTCAGCTGGTTGAAATACACAGAAAATGAGAGCATTTCCTGGAACCACTAAATAATGTATTACTTCTCTCCGTGCTACTGTGTGATTCTCTTTAATGAGTATTTTACTGACAGTGTTAGGGAAACCTTGATGGCATTCTCACCTCATTTCAGCCTAAACTCCAGTTGAGTTTCTTTTTAACCGGAACCGGCTGACCATTCGCTTTCAGCATGCAATGACCTACCTTCCAGTGTCTCACAAAATCTCTTTCTCTGGAGTATCTGTCCTGCACTTTGCAAAATCATCAGCTGTTTCATTCACACTATTTCCATGTGATTTTATTTCTACCTTTACAAGTGCATCCCTCTGGAAGAGGAGCATTAAATAAAGCAGACAGGATCCTCTGAAAAAGACGCTACCCAAATGTTGTTTCCCTCATAAGTGAATACTCAAATCGATAGATCTACCTGTCCTTCCTTGCTTTTCCCTTCCTCCACCTCTGCCTTGCTTACTATCTTTACATAGAATTAAAGGTCTAGTTCATTATATTTCAAACCTCTCCGTATTTGTGCCAAAGAAGATGCAGAGATACCACTTAACGACCCACTAGAACAAGCCATAGGGCTGGAACCCCTCAAGCTACCTGTCCCCGAATGCAGCACTGCATACCTTCAGGTGTTTATTCTGTGGGACGACAACTGCGAATGCCACACACTAGCTGTCCTCTACGTCTGTTCCTGGGTCATTTCATTACCCAGAGCAGGAAGACGCTATCTTCTGATGGAGTCTGGAGTCAAGGATTTTTATGCACTCAAACACATTTAGAGAGAGATGCAAAGGCATTGCAGCAGCAAACTCAGCAGCCAAGCTCAAATAACCCATTAAGCGTAAAAAGGGTTTTGCCTGAAGAGTTCAGGGTCTCAGTGGGGGAATTGTGGAGCCGTTGCATGCGGCAGGTGACCTCCCTTGTCTTTAGTCAGCATCCTATAAAATGCTATGGGGAAAAAGCCCATTTAAACACCTTAAATACACTAACGGTCATGTCTGTGGAGGAAATCTATGTGCATATGTTACTGTCTGTTTTTAATACCTGCAGAAGCAGGTCCCACTAGAGACACAGTACAGAAGTAGAATATAGTTACCTTTCCTATAAATTATCCTTTCCTTTCTAAGTCTATGCATTTTATTTGATCTATTAGATAGCCGGAAGGTAAAGAAGAGCTTTATAGACAGTGGAAGGCTCTCTCTCTGTGTGTGGCTACACATGTGCTCTGGAAGTGCAGAACTAGCTTCGTCGAATAACTTTCTATTAAGTATGAACAGTTCTTAAAAGAATGGGAAAGAATCCACTTAAAAACGAATCTGTTAAAAACTGCAAAGAGTAGGCTTTAAGAATGCATTGTTGCTGCTGGTATTAAGTACCATCTGAATTCTCAAGATCCTTTTCCACCTATATAGGCATACTGCTATATCTGCAGTAAAATTCAGTGCATTTCAGTAAATATGCATAGATCATACTGGTGGAATGGAAATGATATGTGCAGGCAGATGTAGAAAAATACATACATGTGTACAAGCGCATAAATTTTTCAGATACAAATAAGACTTCTGAGAAACTCATTGCATCTTCACTGTGCACTTCTGCTGTCCTGAAGAAAACCCAAGTGCAAGTGGCAACCTGGAAACAGTAAATTGATCAGCTGCAAACTTGGTCCCAGCAGCTCTAGCATCATGGCATCATAGACCAACCAGGGAGAGCAGAGGATCCCAGGAGCTTCTGTCCTCTCAGAGTCGCCTTCCTCTGAGGTGTTGGTAATGTTGAGGTCCCTGGTCTCAGGCCAATACAGACAGACTTCACTGTCAGCTTGCTGCTGTCTGCCTAATAAAATCACAAACTAGAAAGACCTTATATTTATTGAACCAAAAGTGATATGTTGTTAGCTTCTTCATTTTAACAGAGAATTACAAATCTGAGAAATAATTACAGCTTGCTTCTCCATGAAACAACCAAGCAATCTTAGAGCTGCAGTTGCTTGTGGTGAAGTGGTAAGAGTCTCTACCATATTTTCACAAAATGACTTGGTTTGTGTGTCTTACCTCGTTATAAAAATCCAACTTTCCTGCTGGTGAAGAAGTAGCCAAAGTTCTAGTTAAGTGGTTGCAAGTTCAGAAGACACAGAAGCCATTGGATACATTATTCACAAATTTTCATAGAATCATAGAATCACAGAACCACAGAATCATTACGGTTGGAAGAGATCTCAAAGATCATCAAGTCCAACCGTCTACCCAACGCCACCATGCCCATTAAACCCACTAAACCATGTCTTGAAGCACCACATCTAAACGTTTTTTGAACACCTCCAGGGATGATGACTCCACCACCTCCCTGGGGAGCCCGTTCCAATGCCTAACGACTCTTACAGTGAAGAAGTTCTTTCTAATGTCCAACCTGAACCTTCCCTGGCGCAACTTGAGACCATTTCCTCTTGTCCTATCGCTAGTTACCGGGGAGAAGAGACCAAACCCCACGTCGCTACAACCTCCTTTCAGGTAGTTGTAGAGGATGATCAGGTCTCCCCTCAGCCTCTTTTTCTCCAGGCTAAACACCCCCAGCTCCCTCAGCTGCTGCCCATCAGACTTGTGCTCCAGGCCCTTCACCAGCTTTGTTGCTCTTCTTTGGACACACTCCAGCAGCTCAATGTCATTCTTGTAGTGAGGGGCGCAAAAATTACTTAAATTTTGGGTACTTAAATTTTGGGTATATAAGGAGGAGACGATGGGGGAATGGAGCTTCACATATACCTTATTTAAGACTTGTGCTGTCTGGCATGAACTAAATCATCTAAAAGAGTCCCAAGACTAGCTTGATTCAAAGCATTCAGTGTTACCTCTCTTCCCATACCAGGAGAAATGTTTTAACGTCAGTATGAGTGGTCTCCCCAACAAACCGTAACCAAATGAACTGATGTTATTATGGACCATCTCTCTAAGCACGGTAAATTTTTAATGAGGAATATGAGGTCCCAGCTCAGAGCCTATGGCTCCCACTCGCCTTCCTTTCCCTCCCTCAGTTACATGAGATGGTTTCAAGGATGCAAAATAAGCTGTAGTCGCTGACTCTGGTATGTCACCAATGTAAATCTGAAAAGTTTGGATTGTTTTGGGGAACAAGCCAACAGTGCTTTCAATTTTGTTAAATGCTATGCAAATAGCTCCTTCTGGTCTTGAACTGGCAGGCCAGTGTGTATTTGTTTATCATCAGGGATCTGCACTAGGTAAATCTGGCTTACACTTCATTACTGTTTGCTGTCCTTTGTGTTGCTGTTTACCCTCACATTTGAAAGGAACCTGACAACTGAAAAGTTCGATTTGTAAATGGATTAACGCTATGTCCCACAAAGACAACTGAAGAAATCAACGACAGTTGGACCTCTTCCTGAAAGCTACACCACATACTTCATAAAGGCTGCTTTACAAGACTTATTTGTGCATCATCTGTAACTATGCTCTGCTGGTTATTTCTTCATGCACTAATACGAGGTGTAGCATTTCACACAATTAGAAGTTTTGATTTTTAAATGAAATCATAAAAAATAAAAATGACCAAGGCACTTAAATTTCTCATATTTGGAGATTAAGTGGACTTCTGTACATTATGAACAATAAATTAAGTAACCTGAGAATTGTAAAATGTGTCCTTTGTTTTTGGAGGCAATACCAAATGGCAGATTGTGAAAGTGTCATTATAACTTTGAGGAAAAGCTTTCATTTTATTGCTTTCTCGTCATACATGATAATGGGAAATGAAATCTGATAGGAAGACTATTTCAGGACTCCTGTAAGCACCGGCAATGATTGTTTGAAATCAGTTTTAGTGAGTTCAGATATGCTATCTTTGTTGAATATTTTTCCTTATTTGGTAGCATTTCACCTTAGAGTCTGTGTTCTATGGAACAATTAAAATACACCCACACCCATGGTGAAAACAGCAGTGTACAGAAAAGTAATGGACTTCAAACATATTTTGTAATAATTCACTGGCTGTTCAAAAGGACAATATTTTAAGAGCTTCTTCAGATATTTAAACAACCATGTGTGTAACCCTCCCTTCCTTCTGCTCAGGAGCAGAAGTAGAGAGATCAGATGAACACCAGCACCGGTGGAGAACTTGTACCTCAAACCACCTAGTAAATAACAAGTGTGCTGTGGCTAGGCGGTTGCAGTCCCTGCTATTGCATGGCCTAGGGTACTTATCATCCTACACAGAGCAAAGGACGAGTTAAATCTTTGGTCACCAAGCCCATTCTTCCTTGTGTCATTGCACCTTGTAATTGTTTTCCATGTTCAGCATAGACATATCCACAGATTCTGCGTACATGTTTCCATGTGGATGATTTAAAATGTCAAATTCTGATTTAAAGCTGTTTGAAGAGGCAGGTTTGCATGTAGATCTGGTTGTCCATGCAAAAGACAAATTTAATGATGGTTCAAGACCACAGATGCAACTCCAGCAGAAGCTACAGGCTGTCACAAAGCTTAGTAATTTCCCTCCAAAGGTTAAAATGACTGTTCTGACCTTATTTACTCTGATATAAAATACGGTAGCATGTATATACTTAAATGATTGGGCTTTCAGGAAGAAGACTATTTCAAAACACTATCCAACAGCTATAGTTTTCCCCCAGAGGAGGGATATGGGACAGAATGAATCAAGCTGAGTCTCTGGATAGAGAACTTCTTGTTTAGACCTTGTTCTTTATTTGATTATTTGTGATATTGCTATGAAATATCAGCTAATGTTTGGGCTATGTTAGTGCCTGTAGTCGAACTCAATAGTTTGGCTAATGGTCGGAATCCACAGAGTTGTACACTCGATAAAAAACCAGGCTGTGCCCCAAAGACGTATAATAATGCCACTTCAGCAAGAAAAAAAAAAAAAAGGCATACTGCAAAATTCTCCTCCTTTCCTGTCGCTCTTGCTTGTACAGAAAACAAAGGAAAAATCACATTTGAATGCTATCTTTTTATAAATTTATTTTTGCCTCATGCTAGTGAAATCTTCATCAGAAGTTAACTGTGACGGTAGGAAACTGTTCTCTTTTTACAACTTCAGTTACATAGCTGTGAGATGAGGCCAGAAAGGAAAATAAGTGAACCCTTTTGGAGATAATTTTCCTCTACATGGGATTTTTTTTGTTCATCATGAGTGTCCGATGGAGTTAGCAATGTCTTTGTCTTTCTCATATTCTCAGTTAACAGCGTTCAGTGCATTGATGCAGAATTTCATTGTCTGGCAATGGTCTTTCTCAAGAAAGAAAAAAATCTCATTTATGTTCTTTTATATTGTCTTACTATATAGACTTAATTTTAGCCACTTAATTTAGGGTTTTTATCAGTTTCCTTTTCTGTATAATTGAAGTAATGTCTGTTTTCCATGCACAATAAAACATTTTAAGGCCTATGTGCAGAAATATTTCAACTATTACAAATACTAATTATTACTAAATAATTCTAAGTCTCTCTCGCCACCCCCCAGGAGGCAGGCATGGGTATGATATGTGTACTAATAATATACAAAATCTGAAGAAAGACAACTTCTCATCTTTATCCAATGGATTTAATTGTCAGTCATTAATAAATAGGATATTGCAGTAATTTTCACTACTTTGTATTCAGGGTAGCAGCTCAGAGAGTACAGAATTGTATTTGTTATCTCATTTTTGTGAATATACTGCCAGAGGCTCTAGATCCAAATTTTCTAAACTTGGCAGCTATCTGTATCTATTTAATAAATTGCTAGTCCATGTCATTTTTCAGGACATCCATTGCATATCTTTTCTTAACCCCAAAATACCACACATGAGACATTGCTTTTTTTTTTTTTTTAATAATGCATAGAAAAATAAATGTGCACGTGTCCAAATGAAAGTAGGATTGAGCAAAGATTGCTTTCAAAATGTGACTCTAGGTTTACTTGTATGTCTACAAATTTGAGGCATTCTTCCACACTGCAATGAATGATCCTGACAAAAGTACTCTCATTTATAGCTCACCACTCATCTTAAAGAGTATTTATTGAATTTCCATTGGAAATTTTGTCTTGGGACTCGTCCCTATATTTATAAATACATCTTAGTTTTTGTTGTCTTGCTGAAGAATAACATCACATTACACTAATGAAACGATCACCTCAATATAATAATGTGGCATAGACCGTCATACTTCTTCCCCCAAATGTTAGTATACTGTTTAATATTGACTAGGGAATCACCAACAAACTGTTACTTTGAGAGAGTGGGTTGATATTCATGGTGATGTGTTTCACTGCACTGAACCTTAATCCTCAAGGTCTAACGCTGTATCTGTCACTTCTTTTATACATACTATACATGATCCGTGAACTGAATTATGCAGAGCTGTGAAGTCTGCTTACCCTGCCCCGCTGTCCATATGACCGCGCTTACTTTGCCAACGTGCTTGCAGAGCATGAATGACTGTGTGCCCTCTCAATCGTCTGCCAACAGACCTGGAGAGTAGGTGAGGTTGTGGTCACTCGACTTGACTCTCGAGGACACTCTTCCACATAGTTTCTACCTTCAAAGCTTTGACTCGTTGAAATGGATGGTGTAGTTTTGCCCCTAGTCCCTGGTTCATATCCAACTGGCCTCGCCAACAGTAGGAGTAGTACCGTACCGGGCACAGAGCCTCACTGCCAAGGTACTCCAAGGTACTCCCCACACAGGCTGAAAGGAGAGGAAAGCTCTGGTAGTGGCTAAAAAGGGGAGGTTGGGTTTGTTTCTATGACCTTTTCTAGCCATGCCATACCACTGATCCTTATACCAACAGTTGACCATTCTATGATCTTGATGTTGCCCTTTAATTTTCTCCTTATGTTTGCTTTTTCTCTTCTCTGCAAAACCAGTATTTCCAAGTTGGAGTCATTGTTCATATCTGGGAATCTGACCATTTAGTTCATGCCATAGAAAAACACGATCCGCCTGATAGAACCAGGCTGATTTATTGTTCATCTCAAATACACCAGGCGAATTCTGCCTGTCTTGGCTTCTTTCTTTGTCTTTCTCGTGTTACTTCCTTCTGATCAAGTATGGAATTGATTTTTTTTCAGATCTTACTTCTTGCATATAAAGTTGTATCTGACCTATTCCATGAGCATGTTCTGTTTACTGTCTTTATATAAAGCTCTGCATGTCTGCCTGAGATTGAATTGTATTGGTTTGATAAGCTATGCTATATCTATCATCTGATTTCAAAGTGACATACCACTGTGCCTCAGAATATTCTGCTAGGAGATACGTGTGATGTTTGGATCTTTTGATCCTTCTCTGAAAAAAAGGGAAGCGATAACGTATTTTACTGAAGATTCTTCTGCTTGCTTAATACCATTCAGTTTAATTTGCTTTTAAAACAGCATCCAGCATTTTGCATAGCAGGTGTGAAAAAATAACATCAAATCAAGCAGCAATGATATTTCAAAAACTGCTTAGAAGTTCACCAAGAATTAGGTTGTCATTGCAGTTGCTCAGCTGTACAAAAAGCAAGATTCAGCCTGTGTGTCAACAGAGGGGAAAAGCAAAGACTGCTTCCCCAGTTCGCAGAGATTAAGTAAATGGGAGGTAGAAAATAGGCAAAGATCATCAGATACTATAGCCCTGCTCTTTCTTCCTCTTTTTGTGTTCAAGGGGGCTGGAACAGAGCCAGCTGCTTCACAAAAAGGGAGAGCAACGAAGAGAAAGAGAGCGTGAGGTACATTCTGATATTTTTTGTCCACCTCCTAGGGTGCAGGAACTGGGCTTCATCCTTTTGATCATTTTATAGAAGAAAAAGAATCCAAAAAAAGATTGTTTAAAGATTCCTGTTAATCCCAGTTAGAGAGATACGACATTCTAAATTAGACCTAATTGTGCAAATTGTGTTATGAAAATTGAAGTAACCCCAGAGCACAGAGAGGATAAGTACATAAAGCACCTGTGGGGATGGCTGTGAGGAAGGAAAATATTGTGCAAAACTTTTAGTTATTCAAGTAGTGATTCTTTCAAAAGATTATATATGTAGCCTTTCAATAAGACTTTCAGCTTTCAATAAGACCTCTCTAATATAGCCCCAATTCACAGTTAAAATGTGGAATTGTTACTTATGAACAAACACTTTTGTGAAACAACTTCATAAATGTATAGTGATACCCAACCAGCATTTTAGTTGTCACCTGAACTCGGCTTAAACTAAATAAATGATTTTTAAAGAGGAAGAGAGTTTCCCAAGTGGAAAAAGAAAAAGGAGAAAAGTACTCTTTTTCCACTCTATGACAATTAAAAGAACAACATTATGAATATCAGAGGATTGTGGGTACTCAGCGGACAAGGTAACTAATTAGTTAACAGGACCCTAAGTAAAGAGGAATTGTCAGGACGACCTCCATGCACTGCTCAGGTATATTCACAGTATGGTGTCGTATCTGCCATTTTCATTACCTTTGTTTTTCATGATCCTCCAGTTATATTTCAGGATTTAGATGGAAGTTTCAGCTGCCAATCAAGAGGCAGAGGTTAATAGATACTGAAATATTAGAAAATATGGGAATTGTATGTTAAAAAGCTAACTAGTCTTCAGAGAGAGAACAGAGCTGAAGCCAGGAAAATGGAATTACGTTTAATCAGCCAAAGAATAACTAAATTGACATTACTTCATAAAAACTTTTCTAATTATTAAAGTCAGAGATGAAAAGGAGAACTAAATATAAAATCTTCTATAGCTATATCTTACAAGTCAGTGTTAAAATCAAAATGGGATTATGGAATAAAAAAGGAAAACTAGGCAGATGGTGATTGTCCAATCAAGGGAATAATGGAACAGGTAAAGTAATACAAATAGAGGACACACAAATTATTGCGGAATTATGGATCTATCAATCTATGAAGGACAAAGCACAGGAGGCTAAAGTAAGCATAATAAAAGGTAAGAATGGTGGAAATTACTGCACATGAACAGACCTGTGTTAGCTGGTTTAACATGTCAAAGTACGTCAATGAACTTAAAAAATAAGAAACAGAAAAAAACCCTTTCTGTTGCACAGAACAAAGAAAGTATGTTTAGGAAAAATGTTTGTAAAGATAAGAAAGACAAATAAAGTATAAAAAGGACTGATCATAGGGTACTTTAATTAATCTCTTATTAATGTCAATTTAAATTAAGGAGTAGCAAAATAGGACCCGTGTTCTTATAGGTAATAAATATCAAATATGTAATAAAATGGATTTTATTAATTTATAGAACTGTCGAAGACAGCTAGTGTTCTCTCTAAAATGTAGACCATATCAGATTTAACCATGAAAACTGCTTGAGCTCAGACTAAATACTAAAAAGTGTCATGTTTTACTACTAGTTGTAATTGCCTGAATTCAGCCAGAAGTGTTTGCCAGTATTTTTTCAAGTATCACTGGCACATTTGTTTTGCTATTATTTCTCCAGTAAATTTGTCTCCTTTTTTATACCTGGGCAGACTACTCTTTTCCTGGCAGAAGTATTTTCAAAAAGCAATAGCAGAAGGAGTGCGTCAGCACTGGAAATATTCAGTGCTGGACTATGAGACCATGAAACAAAAGAGTGAAGTTCTCACACTAGAACTGGAAGTATAGCTGTGGTCTTGACAAGTGAAGAGGGAAGAAAAGGGAGAGAGGATGAGCAACCAGGGAAGGGATGACAAGGGGAAATTGCTTACCCTGACTTTCCAAAAACCATGATGCCTTAACAGCAAGGCAGCCTGCTGCAGCAACAACCAAGAAGACCTGAGATCATCTCTTAGTTACGCACTAAAAGCATCTTCCTGTCCTACCCTTTTTCAAGTCCAGTCCTATTCCCTGCTCCTGATCACACGCACTGTCATTCACTACTCAGAAGATTTCATTTTATTCAACATCATTCTCTGCACATTGCCTAAACATCCGATGTGAACAGGGTATCCATCATCTTTCTCACACCAAACCCCACAAACTGCTGCAAAGAAACAACAGCCCTCCTTCCTCAAGGAGAACAACGATAAAAATCAGAGGGTTGAGCATGCAGAAACTTGGGGCAGGGCTCTCCTCAGACTTTTTACCTAGAAGGTCAAGGAGGTGTGAACCTCTTGGGAAACAAGTTAAGGCCTCTTGTTTTCTCCTGATCTTGCAGAAATTTAAAGAAGCCAAAGCGCAGCATACATGTGAGCATATCTTGCAATCCAAGAGACACAGGTCATCCAAAATCTTTTAGCTCCAGTACTCTTGTATGGTCCACAGTAGTGGAATGTACTACTAAGTGCAGCTGAACTTTCCAAGTTTTGCTTGAATTGCACAACAGTGCACAGTCGTGTTGGAAGGTCAGAGGACTGTTACATCAATAAACAGATAATTCAAGAGAGAAGAAAAAGAAAAGAAGTTTTGTACTCATGCCTTTTGCTTATTCAGAAATATAGCTTGGGGAGTTATGCAAGTCCTATGAATTAAAACATTTGATGCATATGCACAGTTTAAATATGCTTCATTCATTTAAATACACTTCATTATTTTGGAGGCAGGAAAGTTAGAGAAAGACATGGGGTTGCTGAGAAATGTATATTTGTTTCTGGTGGAATTCTTGGCCAAAAGAGTCTCAACATGTCTATGGAACAGAGAAGTACCCCAAAACTGGGATTTCTGTCTGTATATAGTCACACAAACCACTTTGCTTCTAGACTCATGGAAAACTGGAGAAGAAGCAATTTTAAAACTTTTTAAATGCTAACCTCCCAAAAAGGAAGATCAAATTCTTTTTTTTTAAGCTCGACTCTTTTGCGAATTCCTTAAAAAAAGATGTGCGTGTATGTGCATACCATAGTAAAGTATAAGAGCATTTTTCGTGTTCATGATTTTTGCACTGTTCAGCATTTTCTACTGACATTTATGAAACTCAACAGGTCTGCATATAATTTTCCTTTTAAAGTGCTTCTCCTTCTCCCTAACTTCAGCCTGAATTATGAAGGTCAGTCCACCGGGTTCATTGACCAAGCTTCACAAAAATTCCACAAGCACAAATAAATGGGATTGCCATAAAGTTTTTTTCCCTGTGAGCCACATGTTTGTAGTTGAAACCACATTGCATAATATAGATTTCCATTCACAGGATTAACATATTTAAAACTGATGAAGCTCTTCAGTGCCACTACGAAGAGTATGTGTTCATGGTAAGGATGGTTCTTCCAGCCCAATGAATGTGTAATATTATATAAAGTCAGATCTAATAGTGTCTCAAATACAGAATAACGAAGTCCTTGTTTATGAGCTACCAGGGTGGGTCACAGCAAACACAGGCGATCTGCTTTCTCTCGACACATGTGCGTGAGTTACAATGCATTAGTTTGAGAAGCAAATTGGTCTTTAATTTTTTTCTTCTTCTACTATTTGCAGATAGAGAGTTGTTTAAACTAGATTCTGAAGCCTGTAGTAGAAACTCTTGCCTGGGTTATAATCATAACACCTGCCTCCAAAGTAAACCAACATTAGCACAACTCAATGTGGTAATTAAGATAGAAAAAGGCAGTACTAAGCTGCATGGCCTATCAGATTCCTTGGGGAGAAAAAAAGGACTGACGTGACTTGAAATGTGTCCAAAGGGTTTAGTTAGCCTCCAATTAGCTGCAAACTTCCTCTATTAAAATGCATAACAAATACCAGCCTACATGTCCCTGAACCCTTCATTATTTAAGTCCTAATTTCAGATGGTTCTTTTATTATAGCATATATCCCAAAAGCTAGCACTGACTTTTAATTACACTATACAATCATTGCTGTCAGGTGGTAAGTTGGAAGGACAGAAGGCTCCAGGGCACATCTGGGTGAACCACGAGAGCTCAGCTCTTAACCGAAAGCAAACAACAGAACAAAGGCAAACATTCTAGGAACAATCTACACTAAAATGAAGGCCAAATGGTTGTCTCTCCTTAACCTTGCATTTTGCACCTGCCGTGAAATCCAGTGAGTTTACTCAGGCAGACAGACAGAAGTATGGGGACTGGGGATGTGAAGTGGAACAGAATGTGAATTGTGCTTAACTCTTTGCACTCCCTCAAGTTCAAAAAGGAGACACACACTTCTTTTTCCCTGCATTACTGTTATTGATCTCTGATTACAAGGGTCTTACTTGGGATTGATTGCTGAAGATTTCTATATTGTGCCAATGTAATTAACAGATTGGGGTAGGGAGGGAGTGCATTAGGCAGATTTTAGCTTTTGTCTTTGTGTTTGTTTTAATGCTGTTGAGTGTCTTCTGGCCATTGTCCATTCTAATTGTGCCTGTGTGAGAAACCTGACTTTGAAGGTAGGCTGCAACAGTTGATTAGATTTTGAAATGAAGAGCTGTTCATATGTCCTTGGGATTGCTGGGTGGTGGTGACTGCTGATTCCAAATCAGAAGGACATAAAGCAACCACTAGTGAAAAAGCCATGGTCAGAAAAGCATTGAGCAAGGAGGGAGCTGGTTGTGAGTCTCACCCTTTTAAAAGTGAGAGGGCTGCCTTAGCTGTCTGCTGACATCAGGAAAAACAGAGCTGGGAGAAGACTTACATGAACATGAGTAGTATTACATTGAGTATCACCTTTTTAGTGATTTATTGTCTAAATTTATAGAAAATAAGCCACTTAGGCTGGAAGAGATTGTTTAGCTTACTTTGAGCTTGTTTTCTTACATGGGTAAAAGATGACGGACCAGCTGATGTACAACAAAACACCGCTTATCCAACCAAGAGTGTATTGCTCGGATACGTATTTTTCTGCCTGCCATGCATTCTTTTCCTCTTTCACAACGGGAATCTGGAAGACTCAGTATTCAGCTGAAGTCCATGATATGCAATAACCCTCTTTTTTCTTTCCTGTCTTGCAGTGCAACTATGTCATCTCCATCTCCACTGCATAAGCAAGTCACACAGAGATCATATAGGAACTGTACTGAAAACAGAGACTTTTCATTTTGTTGCAGTTACATGTATTTTGAGGATTTATGTGGAATGAGGTTGTTTATTGTACATAAATATCTTCTTAAAATCAGGTATTTCTCACTTAAAGGGAAAAAACATGCAAACATGCAAATCACTTTTTTCCTTAAATGTTTTCAAAATAAAATTTACATTTTCTAACAAAAATTAGTGTTGCTAACAGCTACGGCTTCTCTTTCTTCACTTTAAGGTGGCTACAACTGTGAAGTTAATAATCAAGACTAGTGCAGCCTTCAAAGCGTTATTTTCCTCCCAGTTTGCTTAATAATTTCCGGGGAAATGTAGTTGTGTTGAGATACAGTTGTGAAGGACAGACACATTTTAATGGGTTCCATAGCAAATACTAAATTTTCTAAGGTGACAGAAGCCTGAGAAGGTAACAGGCGACAATCATTACAATGGCAGGTCAAAAGATGCTGAAATCCCAATTCAATGCTGCTACAATTAAGTGCAGGCTGTATTCCTGTGCTGAATTTGGCCACAAAGCTTATAATAAAAATAGAAGAAGGGTCAGAGGAAGCTATAAAGTAATGACATGAATTCATTCAAAACCTATGCAGCCATTTGGAAGTCCTACTTTGAAATGCCTAACCAGCTGAAATCAGTACCGTTTGGGGCATTTTTTGAATGCTCAGAGGTACTGAAATGTCAGATGTAAGCTTAAAAAAAGATATG
>NW_009635047.1:0-43056 GCF_000690535.1 Cariama cristata | reverse complement strand
CCAGCATGCATCTCCTCACGAGAACTTCTAAACAGATCGCGACGGAAAAAGCAAGGAAATTTTATCAAGGGGGAAAATATCCGATACTCTTCTCTCTCTCTTTTTTTTTTTTCTTCCTTAAGTTCACACAGCAATCAGAAAACTCAGAAAGTGGCATGAAAGCAGCCTTTGCCCTCACTTGACAGCATCTTTTAAAAACTAGCAGTGCTTAATTTGAATGAACTCCCCCATCCTCAGCATTACAATAAGGGCAAAGATTTTCTTTGCTGCCGATAGAATGAAAATATTGGTTTTAAATGAACAAACATGTCCACGGGTAGCAATTCTTACACTCCAGACTTAACATTTCACCTCATTAATCTGTCTCTTTTTCTAATTTAGAGTTGCAGAGAGTATGTTTTAGCAGGATAAAAGTTAATTTCTCAGCATAGTCATAAATAGAGCCTGTAAAGCAAGCTTAACACTATTGCATCAAATCTACTGAGGCCAAAACATCTTCTGTTTTAATATATTTCTGTTTTCAGTACACACAGTAGTGTCAATTCAGAGCAACATATATAAACACACACAAGTGTAAACATCTGAGCAGCCTCTTACTTACTATCCTGGCTAGGATTTACAAGAAGCATAGAAAATATGTAACTTTTAACTCCAGAGTATCAATGTAATTATTGAAATCATTTCACAATAAGCCGAAATGAAACCACTTCCAATGTGCAGAGCGAACTGCTTAAAGCATCCGTTGACATCTCTACACAAGCTTAGGAGTGGTAAGAGAGGGCACATCCTCTGGTCACTTGTGCTGCAAAGGGTCCCGGTGGACTCTTGCCACATGCTCCCAAAGGCTTCCAAAAGTGCTGTTATGGGAATTATTTTCCCCTTCACTTATCTGAACTGAATCTTTCTGGTTGAACTTCCCAGCTAGGAAAAAACTTTAGGGCAAAAACCTCTGTAAAAATAGAATGACCGTTGCCACACTGTACACTGCTGCTGGAGAGGGATGGAGAGCAACACCAAACCCTTCTCCTCTTCCCAAAGATGAGCAGGTCCCTTTGTGACCTGAAATGCTTTCCCCCTCCCTTGCAAACACTTTAGAAGTAAGTCTGTCTCTTCAAGCTTCCATTTAAAAGGATTATCCGCAGAGCTCAAGGCAGGCAGGAAAGCTGAGCCCTAGCATTCAGCTTCCCCGGTGGGGGGTGAGACGCAGCATAGCAGTGAATTTAAATGGACTTTCCATTTTCATAGAAACAACAAAGAGAAGTAAGGCAGAGACAGAAATTTTATTTACACAGATCAGAAGTAGATGAGAAGGTATCTAAATAGGAACAGACAGCAAAAGAAAATAAGACTTGAAGGACCAGAAGATTGTAAAGGTTTAGGCCTCCTCTGCAATGTGAGTTTACGTCTTTTGAGTCTTTTGCTTCACTGAGACCACTGAACGGAGCAAAGGACAGCTTATTTATATTCTTCTGTTTTGTCAGTGCCTCATAGATTTTTCTTTTCTGTAATAGCTCTTGCTCATAATTTTAAAATGTTTTCAACTAAATTCAGCCAGCACATCCTTTAACCACCTGAAAACCTTAAAACAAGGGGAAAGTCCCAAATCTAGATGAAGTCTCATGGAGTGACACCAGTGGAGAACAGTAGGCTACATTAAAGTTGTATCTGCTACTGCTTTCTCATCTGTCTGTAATAATTCCAGTTTTAGATTTGTACTTCAAATTACAACTGTGCACTCAAATTCCACAGTGACCGCATCCTCCTGGTGGGTAGGATTTATACATTTTGAAGAAGGACTTTTGCACCCATTGTTATAAGCAGGCCACTGGAGTACATACCCTAAGGTGGAAGCACAGCACCCCTGTCACACGCAGCTTCATTCTGCAGCATAGAGGCAGAGTAGAACAACTGCTTCCCAAAAATCAGTGCCTGTCAGCCAACACCTTGGCAGCTCATCTGACCCACCTCCAAACTCCAAACTGAGTTACCAAACTCAGGTCTCTGAGGAGGGAGAAAATTAGGGGTAAATGAGTTGTATGTCATAGCGGGGGCTTTACATATAGCACAAAACACTTCTTTCCTTTTGGAGAACTCTGTATAAGAGGTTAATCGTCTGATGTCCTCTGTCTATTCTGCAGTTAAATTTTTTTCCTTCTTCCAGCCTTCCCTCCTTTCTTTGTCTGGCCGCTCAGATCCTGAGGTCCTGAGCTGTTGTCTCACCTCATCAAAAGAAGATGAAGTCTTTTCCCTTTCTTTCAATGTTGTTACTATCAGAATGGTGACATTCACTATCTTTTGGATCTGTTTGTTAGTGGCCTGCTCAGCCAGGGCCCCAGGGATACACACTGTTATCTCTGTGGTCTATGGTATCTCTTCTGAACTTACGCATCTTGAATTATTGGAGTTCCTGTGTGAAAATTTTTACTACAGCATCCAAAGGAATGGAAACCTTTTAAGTTCCTAAGACTTAAATCTGTCCTTTAGAGCATCCCTCCGGTCAGTTTTTTACAGTTCCTTATAGATCATCTCACCACACATCTAAGAGGGAATTCTTCTCTCTCCATCACCCTCTTTAAGAATTAAAATCAAAGTGTCAGATACAAGTGGAAGCCAACTCCAACTTTGTTTCTGCCCCACTCCACCACCCTCCAAACTCTGGAGAATCATTCAAAGCTGGAAAAAGTCTCATGAAAAGATCTGACACAAACTGGACCACTAATGACCAAGACTCAATCCAAGCTCATTTGATTGCATCCCGTGAGCTTGACATGCCACTGCTAGAACTATGATTTACAGAGGCAGACATTTTTTCTCCTCTGCACCTTATCGTACTTCTAGGACTACATTACAATACCTGAGTGCCTCACAGTCTATAATGTATTTAATTCTAACGACATCTCTGTGAGGGATGGAGGTGCCATAATTTCATTTCATAGATGGGTCACTGGGGCGCATTACGGACTATGGACTTATCTAGGAGTTAGATCAGCAAGTAAGGTTCCAGGTGGAAACTATTCTGCTACAGCAGAATAAGGATGTCCACAGGGAGGATTATATCAGCATAAGTATGTTAGAAAATTCTTCAGTGCAGCCACTACCCTCAATAACATGCACAGTTTTCCAAGGGAAGCAGTAGAGAAGAACCTCCTCTGCCCTGGCCTGGTACTTTTTCATGCCTGATGCCTGAACCATCCTTCCTCTTGTATATCATAACATCCATGAAGCTAGTGTCACAGGATCTTTACTAAGCATGCCTGCCACAGCACAGTAGCAAGCTGGCGTGTCTCAGTACTGCTGGGGCAGCAGGGATCCTTTCACCGCTGTTTCCATTCCTGTCTCTGCACATGTGTCTGAGGCAGCAGCACTCACAGCTCTCCTCTGTGAAGAAAAGGGCTTGGGCTATTGAACTCTGAAGTTTATTGTTGTTATTCTGCCTGATTTAAAGAGTCTGGACATCTGTGGTTCTTCTTTTGGGGAGTTTTAATACCTATATATAGTGGCAAAGGAGTCCTCCAAAATCTAAGAGGATTTGGATTTGAGATTTTTTTTTCCTTGCAAAAAATTAATGCAATAGTGATAATTTTACTTAGGAAAAAAAAGCAGTTTTCAAAAATACCTAATTTACAAAGCCTTATCATATCTTGATGACCAATGGCCCTAGCATTTTCAGATTCCTGCTCCCTGAAAAGGATCTGGGTCTCAGACAACTCCTTCTCTTTTGAAGGATGGTCCCTTTAGTCCCATTAGGGTCTACAGTTCTTCTCTGCTGGCAGGCTTTGTCTTACTCTGGTCCAAACCAGATTTATAGTTTGGCCAGAAATAGGGAAAATCTTCAAAGCTGATAATGCTGGCATTATCCCTTCATAATCCTTCCCAGTATGAATAATGCATTTGCTGTTTTCCAGTCAGATGGTACCACTGTTGGCTCAAACGGTTTATTAAAACTATGTTCTACTGGACCTGCTTTGTCATGCACCATTTCCTGTACAATTTTGGGATGGAGATTATCTAGTCCTGCTAACCTGATATTATCTTATTCTCTTCCAACCCAGACGAATGCATATCTGTTTCAGGCCCTCATTCCCAGTACTTATTTTGCTTTTGCCTCCATATTTTGTAGCAGTATCCTCCCTGAAAACTGATACAAATTGTTCACTAAATTTTTGAGATCTACCCGGAGAAGCTTCTAAGTTTTCTGAAAGATGCATAATATTAAACAATTTTTATAATTTCCTAACAGTTTTTCCAGACAGAGTCCTGCAGAATATTTTCATAGCAAGCATCCCCATAAGCACACCATCATACAGTTTACATAAACCATTACAGCTCCAAATTAATCAGAAACACTAGGCTATCTGAATGCTTCCTTTGAAACAATGTCTGAGAAAAAAAAAAGACACAAACACTAAGCTTTTTTCCACTCGAAAGACTGTAAGTTAGGAATGCTATCATTATCAGCACTTGCATGATCATTTGGGATTTGTTTCTGTGCTGGTTCTGTTTTCAGATTTAAAAAATTGTGAAATAAAATTGAGAAGTATTGAATAGCAGATTATAACCACCTGAAACAGAAATCTGACAAGGAATGAAAATTCAGCTTGGGGTTGCTTTAAGCAGCCTTACTAAAGCTGTTGGCTCAATACTTTCAAATGTTTTGCAGAAAATGGGAGAAATCTTTTTACTGAACAAGTATATGAACACTTACTTTGTTGATGTTACTTAGAAGATTTGATTCAGCTACTTATTCTAAATATCCAATTCATGCAGGGACAAATATTTATACTTAGAAATATGCTTTAGCTTGAGAAAAATAATTGAAATAGGAATATATTAATAAGTATTAATGGTATGGTATCATTCAAAGAAAATACCTGTAAAAATATAGCCAACCTTTAACTATTAAAAAACCCAAGCAACAGAACACCTAAGGCTAAGAGCCCAAAGCAGTATTTGTCTCCCTTTTTGTGCACAAGATAACTGTTACACTTACATAGATGCCTTTCTCGTTGAATTTTTAAAATTTTTTTTCTTTATAAAACTGTCAGTAACCAAATAAAGCAAGCCACTTGACACCAGATTTCCTTGAGAAATTCATGCACCTTTTCTCAGACCTGATGTGAATTTCATGTTACAGATGAAAAAGAAAACCCAGAAATGTTTCGTGTAGCTTCTTGTTTCATCACAAACATTTCTCATAGCTTCAGTAGATAAGCAAGAACCCCTTTAGCATTAGCTTTCTTAATCAGACTCCTACACACATACTGCAATTTCTTTTTCTGTGGGAATCTTATAGATTCTCTCATCCATTTCTCTATCAGAAAACTAAGTTTTGACACTTACACCAATTCCTTACGTGAATCCCCTGGATAAATAAAAGTGACTAGCTGTTCCAGGAAAAAAAAAAAAAAGAATTAATGAGTCATAAAGCACCTGGAAGTTTTAGATAAAATACACAGGCTTTTAAGAATACAGCTTTGCTCCATGTTGCAGATTGTCTTAATTTTTAGGTGCTGCAGTGTATCTCTTACACTATTAAGCAGGGAGCCCTGGAGGGATACACTAGAAGTCCAGTATTTGCTGGCTTAACGTAAGCATACCCAGGGTATTTCTAAACCTTGAAGTCAGATAGGGAAGTAGCCTACAAAATTCAGTAGATTTGCAAGCAGAACCCAAGCACAACCCAAAGGTGTGCAGTCAAATCAAATCTTTAAACTTTAGTTTAGAGATAACAAGGTTGCATGAATAGCTTCAGTTAGAATGCAAAAAAAGTTGTGCCCCATCACAACTCTGCAGGGGCAAAGCAGAAGCATCCTTTATCATCACCGTGAAATGCAGGCAGAAGTTGAAGTGAAGCCTTTGAAGTCTAAAACTTTGCAGACATAATAGTGACTGGATGTTTTGTGGGCATGCTATCTATCAAGTATAGTATCCAATTCAGTAGTGTTTATGGTAGGATACATTCAGTCTCTGTTCAAGAGCACTGGTGTTTGTTAGAAAGACTGGGCTTCCAAGCCTTGGTGTCAGGCATTTCAAGTGTAGCTCTAGTCTCCATCAAGTTCTCACAGATTATTCTGGAACAAACTAAATCTTTAGGCAAGCTTGGATCCAGCTCCTAACTAACCCAAGATGTGTGGTTGGGGTAGAAAGCACAGTAATAATTCAAAATGATGTAAGCAATGCTATAGAAAGTCAGTTTCCTTGCAACCCATTTAGAAATTTTCAACACAAGTCTACTACCAGTCCAGATTTGTTAGCCTGGAGATTTTAATAAACCTGAAAAGCAAAACAGAAGCAACAGTTCTGTGTTTCATCATCATTTTATGTAAACATCATGTCAAACCTGAAATTTTCCAGGGTAAACAATATAAATGAACTCAAAGAATTTTGGAAAAGGAATTTATATGTGATTAAAACAATATGTATGATTACAGAAATCAAGTAAATCTGACCAGCATTTTGTGTTTGTAGCAGAACTAGTCGTATCTTTTTAAAAAGAAAACTTGAAAGATAGAGAACATCTATTATTAGAAAAAATAGCATAGCTGGAAAAACTAGATCAACTTTTGGGCACTCAGCCCTTCTTCAGAGCTGAAGCATAACAACAGCCTATTCTTGCTTCACCAGAAAGGGAGGAAAAAACTCTCAGAGATTCACTTAAACACCTTTTCATAAACTGGTCCTGCAACAGCCTCCTTTTCCTTTATTTGAATTATTTTCCAGGAGATTGGAGAGCTTAACTGCTCCTCAGACCCCTTCTGTTGGATCTTCAGTGGCGGTACACCCTGCCTCCTCGGGAAGGAAGAGCACACCCATAGTACGTGAGCTCGATGTATGTACCCTTGCAAAGCAGAGAAGATGCAACCCATGCGTCTTGGTGAATGGCTGTGCATGAAAGCAAAGATGTTTTTTTCTGTTAAAGCAAAAATACGGAAGTTTTAATCTTCACCTGGTTTTGCATCCCGACCGTCAAAATACAGAAGGGATTTAGAGTAAAAATAGCGATAGTTCAGCCAGTACATTAAAAACCACAAGACCCATTAAATGGAGTTTCTAATAAAAATTCTTCCTAACTGGTTAATTGCAGTTGCTAAATGATTTCTTTTTATAGTAAAAGCTTTATAATTAACAAGCCAGACATTGATTTCTAGTCATTATCAATTTCTCTATGATTATTATTGCTTCTATAATAATCTTCACTGTATTAACATAGATTAAGAAGCTCTTTAAAATAGAGCAGCTTCATTAGCTCCTGCTATCACAGGAGGACCTGCAGAACTTGGCACTTCAGTTAACCACCATGCAGAAGCTGAAAATAAATGCTGCAAGACTCTATTCCTAGGGGCTGATGTGCATGGAGAAGTATGAGAAACCTCAGCGCTCAACTCTGAGCACTTAACTCCCAGTCAGTAAAACTTCTAAAATCATTAACTTGGACAGCCATGTTAACAATATTTCTGTGTTAATCTTTATTGCTACATTAATGAAACATCTTTTATCCTATGGGCCTACTGCATTTGAAAAACTTTGTAAATCCAATTGCAAAACTGAAATAATTTCAACTGGGTAAATGAAAGAGTGGTAAAACAGCCTTTGAAAACACAGCAATTTATTGAAACACAGTAGCATGGGAGAGAGGATTAATAGCTCATCCTGTGTAAACCTCCTGGCTTTCAGGTATTAGAGTACACTGACTGAAGCAGGAATCAGGATGGGACCTGAGACGCACAGTTTTGCCCTTGTGAAATGTGCCAGGAAACCTTTGCAGACTAAGAGGCTTTTTCTTAGCCAAAAGGATAGCAACATGCTTGCTGAGCTTTGCCAGATCTTTCCATGGAGATATGCTAAGACTGATAATACTATAGCTGTCCTTTGGTCACACACAGGCCACTCATTTCTACCTGCAAATAGCTGAATTCAATGAAAGTTTTAGTACACTTTGAATTTGTTTGCTTTTAAAGTTATATTGACTAATTTTCACTGAGATTTTAATGTATGATTCATGTGGCTGCAAAGCAGTCACATAGAAGCCTGGCAACAGGACAACATTTTTCTGAGCTATGCAGGAGTTTTATTTCAGATATAATTCCCAGATTAATGAATTCATGACAAAAATATTATCTAATTACTTGTATTTTGGATGACTAATTTTTCTCAGACGTTCCAAGTGGTCTCACTTGACTGTCCTTCATGAATTCGCAGAAGAAATCAAAACCAAGACTCAGTGGAAAAGGGTTTTGAAAATATTGTGTGATGCTTTATACAGTGAGTATAACAGATAGAAGAAGCAGCCCTATGCAAGTCTTCGATACCTCAACACAAGCTTGCAACACATGAATCTGAACTTCCCCACATTCCCAAATATGTCAAGATATGAAGTTTTGGGTTGGCCTGTCACCAAGACAGAGAATAGCTGGGCAATTTAGAGATTTTTAAATGCTGAAACCAAGTTGAGCTCAGATCTGTCCTACTGCCCTTGCTCATTTTACCTAAATATTGTGATTGTGGATGACAGAATGCAAGAAGAAACTTCAAAAATTGAAAGAGAATTATACTGATGGATTAAAAATAAGAAATATTAAAAAAATCTCATATTTGAAATACTACTGAAAAACAGCATAGTTCAAAAAAGAAATGTGTTGAAGCTGCTTTCTCTAGCTATCCACAATAATCTTTTCTGCTTTGAAGAGAGTCAGTCATTGTGGGATTTTAAATCAAACTTCATAGATTTACTTTGTCAACCCTGACCTAAACTATGCTCAGCCTTCTCTGGCTTTCATGGTAACTAGTAGATAGGATTCCACCTATCCTTCCCAAAAATTGGTCAAGTGCTAAAGGACAACTTTTTGTGGTTTCCTGTGACTTGTCATTAAGACCTGTTAGACTGATGTAATGCTTTTTAAAGTACCAGAAATCTCAATTTATTACTTGGAAAATAGACAGGAAAACCTCCTTTCAGTCCTGCTCTGTTCAGAATGACATAAATATGGAAAATTATATAGGAGGTACAAAGTGATGGAAGATCAGATCCTTGGAGATCCTGTTCTAGGAAGTACCACACAGATGCTTAACTTTACAGTAAACATAAGATAATCATGAATTTATCAAGATCTACGTGTGGATGTGAGGGACTTTTGCGGTGGAGGAGAAAGGAAGCTTTCTTAAATAAAGCTTTCAAGAGGGAAGAGGGTGTGGCTGGTCATTCATTTTTCCAGTCAAAAGTTAGAAATAATAAAAAAATCAGTCATGGTATTTCTCAAAGCTTTGGTTGTCTTGAATGCATTTTTTCAGATGCTGCACAATGATTTAAGAGCCCAAACCCACATGAGAGAACGTTAAGTGTACCTATAGCACGCAACGGAGGACTGTGCAGAAATAGAGGTGATATGTGAGAGGGTTTTGAACTAACGAGCTCTGGAGCTGTCAGCACTAACTGGGACAGCAGCAGGCTACTTTGCTTTGCTGTGAGGCAAGGTTAATTTGTTTGAGCACGGTTTCCTGTTAACCTGTGTACAAGCAGGACTAGACACTGTGCCAGCTGCATGGAATTGGTTTGTGGCCGTGCACAGACACACACCTGTTACAGTAATATGTGAATAGCAATAAGCATACCACCAGACAGTGTTAAGGGATCAAGGAAAGCACAACCCTCTTAGTTCCTCCCCTTGTAAATTCACTCTTGATACTACTTCCAGGACCTGAATTAATATCTTTGTGCAGTAAATGCATTTCCTGATACAGACAGACCACCCCATTCAGAGCTAGCTTGGAATTTCTAATATATATATTGGGTGGTGTAAATGTACTCTAAGATCCTTTGCCACCTGACTGCATTTAGAAATTTTAGAAGCAGCCTTACTTCCATGTCATGAGGCATGGAGATTCATATTTCATGGTCTTTATTCATGATGTTCAACTGAAACTTGATTTAGGAAAAGTGAAACTTTGCTATGCAACAGTACAAAACTATTAAAATTCATTGATCTGACCATAATCATCAGTGAACAACTAAAGAAGTAACCAAGGAGTCATCATGCCTTTTGAAAACTGTCTAGATAAACTTAATGGATATGTACAGCAATATGATCTAAGGGAATACATGCATTCATTTTACTTTTCCATTCACCTAAGAGGGTATTGAAACTTTTATCTGATGCCACATTAAGGTATAATGTGCACTGATGTGCAACAGACAAGGAATTCCTAAAACTTTCTTTGATGTCTTTCAGTCATATTTCCATCAAATAATTCACTATAGAAAGAATACATGCAGAAATTACTAACTACTTTGTAAGTATGCAATTGTTAGACTAAAAGATTGCTATTTCTTTTGCATCTTCAATCCAAATCTTCTTTTTTATCCTTGTTTTATGTATCTGATCTAGAGGGGAAAATTGCACATATTCGTCTGAAAAAACTTATGGAGTGAGAAATCAAACCTCAGAAAAAGGTCCACGTCTTTCATCCTGTAATAGAGAGAACATCAAAGGGCCACACCTATGAAAATAATATTTCTCCTCTAAACTTTTTGTCCCAAGGCCATCACAAATCTCTCTGCTCTTGTCTGATTTATGCCTCAATAATGTTTTTAATAACAGCTCAATGACTATTGAGCAAATACTCTCTCAGTGTTGCAGAGAATTGTTATGTCCTAATACAGCATATATAGAATAATAAATGTATTGAAACCAATCTATTTTCTCAATGAAGATTATATGAATATAATTGGTATTCTAATTAATGACAAATATCCTGTGGCTACAGTAACTGGGACTCTGAATTGTAACATAAAGAAGAGCTTTGCATCTTCAACATCTCGTTGGATAAGGCTGTGCTTTGCTTTCTCTCAGTTCAGTGCATGACTGGTTTAGATTCACACTATAGTACTCTGTACGCAAGCATTTCTTATTAATGTTTCAGAGCAAATTTGTCTCAGTCCATATCTGTTAACTTCTTGAGACGCATCTATGTTTCATCAGAAAGTGGATTAATGCAATTAAAAGCTCAAGGTATGTAATGGCATAGGTGTCTTCTCTTATGCTATGTTCCTACCATATCCCTACTGGAAAGCAAATGGCCAGGCTGTGATTCTCTTGTCGCCACAGGTGAAAGCACTAGCGGTAGTAACTCTGCTTGCAGTTCTTGGTCATAAAGTTAGCACTCCATTATAATGATTTTCACTTTTGTGTGAGAAGACTCAAGCTGACAAGACTATATTGGTCATTCTCAGGACACATTCAGAAGAATTTCTTCACAACTACCAAAAGTAGTAGGATTAATTGAGATGAATTACTGTTTGTGTTGAGATTGATGATAGTTGATGGGTTCAGGTAGATGGTGATTAAAAAACCCCACAAACCCAAGATATACTTAGGTTCTGATCTGAGCCACATATACCACCTGATTTGAAGACAGAGACCCATAATAGCTATACCTTAACGTAACCATGTTCTAATTCTATGTATTCATTGGTGTTTGTTCAGCTTTCTTCATTCCTTATTTATTCTAGACGTAATTTTTAATGCAAACCCAGATAGCAGAGTGAAAGAGAACATTTCCAAATCTGTTTCTGAATTTCACACCTAGATTTGCTTTGCTAATACAGAATTCAAATCTAAAGCCCATGAGCTTTGGAAAAGTTAGCGCTAGATTCAGCTGTAGCTATGAAATTGCTTATGGTTCATGAAAGTCATTCATTTGTACCCTCCCCCTCACCCTCAAAATCCCAATTAAATCTGCACTTTATAAGGTGAAAATGTGAAATAATTTGCAAGATTAGAACATTAGGCCCCGTGCATTAGACAATCTATGTCTCTATGTATTTATTTATCTAAGCATAGTATGGTCTGACAGTTCCTAAGAGGTGTAATAACAAACAATAAATTATTTTATAGCCTTATAAGTCATGAAAACTGTATTAAATGAAGTTAATAAAAACATTCTGTCATTATATAAAAGATTATTTTGAACATGAATCTTGAAGCAGGATCGAAACATGGGTTTGATCATAAAAAATTGTAAAGGAATTAATAAGAGGGACTAATCCAAAGGACAGGGATTCCTAAAATTTTATCCGCGAATGGCAAGCTAGTGGGTCAGATTTCAGAACAGGAGATTCATAAAATATTAATTCTGCCAAGAAATATTTTTATGTCCTGTGCTTGTAACATGAGTTGCCTTGAGATGACCAGCCCTATCATGAGTTGCCTTGAGATGACCAGCCCTATCAGCTCAGTGCCTCTCAAACAGTTGTTGTGGTAGCTTCTGATGTGAACTAAAAGCAAGGAATAAAATAGCAGGCATGCTATTGTGCACAGACCAGAGGAGCTCTACAAGATTTTACAGTTCCTTGGTGTCAGGGGCCTTTGGGCCCTAATTCTTGGCAGATTTATCCCAGTATTTCCTTTTTCTCTCTCTTCCTCTATCCACCCATTCAGATTATTCACCCCAGTTCTGGTTCAGCTGAAAGAGATCCTGGAGGCGTCTTGAAGGACAATTTGGGATAATCGTATAAAAAAGTCCCTTTGCAGAATGCATTCAGATGCTCCGAGAACTGCTACCCTATGATAGCCCCAGGCTGCAGAGACACAGATATATGGTGTAATATCTCTCTGACATTATTTATACTGATGGAAGGAAATTAATTTAAACTGCATGAAGCTAAAGTAACTGAATTTTGCATGAGAAGGAGAATGAACTGGGAAAGTGAAATCAATACTCCAGTCTGATACAAGGACTTTCCCTTTGCATTCCTGAGACTACCTTGGATACTCCAAGTACTGGGTTGGAGGAGTGCCTGGCTAGTTGCAAAGCATGATGATGAAGAAACCAACACTGATGAGATCTCCTGGTCTCTCCTCCAACCCACTGCATCAACACATAGACCCACTCACCAAATGCCGTGCCCCCAAGGTCCTCCTCCGTCCCCTACCAGTTGGTCATATGTGTGATTTGTTTAGACCCTGGTTCCAGAATCAGAGAGGCTCCCTGTCTGGGCGCTAGTACTGGCCTACCTTTTCCCCATTTATACCTCATTCCCTAAAGATCATCTTGTATCTAGTCTTTCATTCTTTTGATATAAAGATGTATTTAAGCCAAGGATCATGTGAATCTAACCCATAATCTATTTTATTTGGTAGTTAGATACCAATACCTTTTCTAATGTTGAAAATGCTAGGAAATTATATTCAGTCAGCAAAATTTTGATGCGTGTATTTATGGAAGACACAAGTACAAACATGAATTATCAATGATACAGCCATTTTCGTAAAAGTACAGAAAAAATGTTTCAGAAAGAAGATGGTTGTAACTTCCTAAGTTTTACAGAGCTAGATTATAAAGTCCTAACAGCATTGGAAACACATAGTGTTATCGACAGGACCAGCTCAGGAAAAAAATGTTATAAAATGTAGTTGCTTCAGCCATATTTCATTTACCTTAGTACCATGATTACTATCTCTGCATCTTTTATTTTTGACAGCTTCACAAGGACTTCCAATAATCTTCTTAGGCTTGGGAATTCAGTATTTTCATTTCCAATACATAAAGTTGTTTTGGGTGAGAATTTAGGAACAATAAATAGTCAATCATTAATTTTAGCATCAGCCAAACTAGGTGAAACAATGAGAGGGTATTACAAAGGAAAACCCTTGGAAAAGATATTAAGATTGATTACCAGTATTCTGTACAATTCTGTACAAGAAAGTCATGTCCCTTAAATCTTTCAGAATGAGTGTATCAGCAGGATGGCAGTGAAGGTATGCACTGAAATAATTGATTTGGCTTCCACAGAGCCTTTGTCAAATCCCTCACAAGAAAGAATCTAGTTATATATGAAGTATACTATTTGAAAGTTGACTTTCAAAAAAAACCCCAAACAAACCAAAAAACCAGAATGCCCACAATTAATGTTTTAATTTTTAATATGGAGCTCTTCTAGCTGATGGGAAGTGTAAGAAAACAGTCCTTGTATTCTTGCTGCCAGAAAAGTCCCTTGTGCTCACTAGCTGCTAGGATAAGCCTGAACAGCCTGCAATCTGCTTCCACGTGTGGTGGAGAGCTGATACCAGTGGAGGGTGACTGCAGGATCAGAAAAGGGGACAGAGAAACCTGCCAGAGAATATTACCAGATCCATGCCTCTATACAAGGAGTCTTAAGTGTTCCTTGGCTACCCTTGAAGACCAACACTTTGTAACTGGAATTCATTCTGATAAATATCAGATAGAACATACATAATTTAATGTGGAAGTTATTAAAGATGAGAGGACGGACACTTATACAAAAAGATAAGAATACATATTTATTCTCACTATCTAAAAATATTTTGCCTGAGAAGCGCAGATTGTTTGGGATTTTTCTGCTCTTGTCCTGTGATATTAAATCTGAAGTAGATTTTACTTACACAACAGAACTAGTGTCATTATTTCACTAATTAGTCCCATTTCTGCTGTTAGCACTGAAAACACTGGCTTCTTTTCCCCAGTTTGCCTCCTTCAAAGACATGCCAGATGAGTTCAGGCTCTGTTTTGAGACTGTAACTTAATAGCAGTATTTTGATCAAGCTACATTTAAAATGACTATGATCACTTAAAAAGTATGTTAAATGCAGACCACTGAAATGAATGGCTGATGCTCTTCAGCTCTCTGTTTCCAGTGGGCAGCCACAGATACTCAAGACTATGAACAAAACCAGAGTGACATTATCTGTCCATGGTAATGTCAAGTAACAAATAATTGATTTCAATAATATAATTTTTTTTCCAGAGTAAACACAGAAACTGACAGACTGCTTTGCTTTACATTTCTTTTCTCCATCAGCTGTAAAAACCACCCTTTGTGCTTGGATATCATACAAAGCTTATGGCGTGCAGGATCACACACTGTTCTGAAAACTCTGCCCATACCTCAGTGTAACAAGAAGACTTATGGATAGAGTAACAATTTTACAGGAACTGAATTTTCTTTGCTTTTGCAGTCTTCAGATAGATGCTGAAAATAACACTGTGTTAATGCAGTTGCAAGAGGCATATATGTGGTAGTCATAGAAAAGGTACAGTATAGCTAATCCTTAGCCATATTATTTTAAATACTAAAAGCTGGGGAAAAATGAGAACAAATAACCATCATAGCAGAACATATCTACGGTAGCAGAGCTACCTATTCAGTCATAGACACATTGTGAAGCTTTTTTTTTTTTTTTTTTAAGGGAAACAATGTCAATTTTTGAAGAAACATTTGAGAGTTTTCTGTGTTTTGTATTTTCTTTTCAAGCAACAAGTGTTTTTCATCAGATGAGGTGTTTTTTCTTCTTGTTTCTATATTTTTTTTAAAAAACAGAAATTATGAAAGTACTGCCTCCCAGCTTTGCTAGACAATGCAGAATTTCTTCTGATACCTTTGGAGCATTTGATGTTGGCAACAGCTGCATAATGAACATTGTACTTGCGAATACATGCTATAAAAACATGATGGGGTGCTGGGACTTTCAGAATGTAAATACCTGTGTAAATAAGGAATAGAAAAGAGATAATTTCTTTAATGTAGACTGCAATCACCTGGTAGCATGCTTGAGTTCCACTTAAACCCCACTTCAGGGTTCCAGTAAGATTATTCATGAAGCAATACCTAAGCCATCTTTTTGCTCTTTCTCCCCTTAGACTTCTCTATCAAATTGGCTGAATCCCTCCCTGGGGTCATAAACCAAAGGAAATGCTCGCCTCTAAGAGACGAACTAATGGCAAGGACCTGGGGGAACAACTGTACCTGTCAGCTTGCTGAGAGCTAGAAATGGTTTAACATGTTTATTGCAGTGCTATAGTATGGCTTTCTCTAAAAGTCTGAAATAATGTTTCTGCACGAGTGCTAAAGTGTGTCTGTGAGTGTGCGATGTCGATGCACTCCCGCTTTTGCCTCTCTGCCCGGTGGTACGCACCCTTCTGGCCAGGTCCCCTCCCTCCTTCCGTGGGAGAATCAGTAGTGCATAGTCTGGATGACCACGTTCAGTATTCTGGATCAAATGTTACCAGATACCGTACAGTGAAATTCCGTCTGTTTGCAGTCCCAGCACAACACAATGCCAATCAGAGGAACAGCTTTGCCTCAGGAATTTATTCCAGTCAGAGACCAAGGCAAAAAACCACCAACAACCATTGTTCAGCTTACCTCTTTTTCAAAGCTGTCACTGCACAGAACCATACATATCTAAAAAAAGGATACTTCGCACAACAAAAATGAGAAATATGCTAATTTCTCTAAAGGAAAAGCCAAGCTCCCATAAACCTCAGCAGGTCCAGGATTTCATCTACATTTTTCCAATACTCAGTATTTGTTCACATAAAAATAAAATTTAACTTGGAGAAATAGGTGCAATGGTATCATACACTATAGCTTAGCCACCATTTCACTGTAAACACATCCAGCTGCTAACAAAGATGGCATAAATAATGTTGGCTCAAATGTGCTTTAGCGGGAGTTTCCCTCTGGACAGGGGTTAGCTTGCTTCCAGCTCACATTTGAGCCTGCAGACATTGCCCAGCCCAGCACTGCACAGACCAAAACGACTCACCCAGAATCATTCCCCTCACCTACCCCATAGCCTTAAGCACAAAACCAGACAAAAACTTAACTTTTAGCTTTATATCCCTGAGTTGGTGAAAAACTTTATGACGTGTTCTAAATACCTGGACGCTTTCAAGTTATTTCACCAGTATTGAAACACACTCAAACCCACCAACCTCAGAAATTGCCTGCGCTGCTTCTACAACAGTCAAACGTAACACAAAGTGTTGTAACTGCAACGGGGTTTATTTCAACCTAGCAAACAAACTACTGAAAGTTTTAATATCTGCAGCTCCATGATACTGCTAGGAGGAGAAAGGATTCAGACAATATTTTAGCAAAAATCTAGTACCTCAAAAGACAAGATTGAAAGTGATTCCCTAGATCACTGAGTCTATTTTCTCTTATTTTAAAAAAAGGTGGAAAACATCCTGTATGGTAAATGATCATACTATCGTGAAACTACTTCATTCAGAGTTTTTTTTTTTTGTGTCTCTCATCCAGTTGAAGTCTTTTCTACAGCTCCATTCCCCTTGTTTTCAAGCTAATTTTCAGGGTTAGTTTATTCATATTTCTTAGCACAGTCGAACAACCCTGCCCATCACCTCAAATGGTTGTTTTTCTCCTGGACATTTATCTGCGGGTGTTGATGATCTAAGCTAAAATCCACTATAATATGTTCTTTTTGGATGTAAATTCACACCACATTTTAAGTCACCTAATCATACCCCTGTGCCCTTCTAGGGCTACTGTTCAGCATGAGAACGCAGCCACAAGATGACTCTGTTCACAGCATGACAAGTGTGTTTCTCTCCAGGACTCTTCGTTCTGAGTTGGAGAGTGCCCACCCCTGTTCACAAAATGCACATAGGCCTTAAGACACACACACACAAAAAGAAAAGAAAATAAAATGAAAAATAATGTGCTACTTAAGAAGCTTAATAACCAGGATGGAGCATTCAATACAGATAAAGGGAGGGAAAGAACTTAAACCCCATGAAACCTAGTGTAAATCAACAAGACTTAAAGTCACACTGTTGCAAGAAGTCCATCAGGACAACTTAGCGAGCATAAACTAGGCATTAATAGAAATAATTACAGCTTTGTGGCCACAGCCAAGCCAGTGACGCAAGGCAATGTGGAGGAGGCAGGGTGGAGAGCCGTGAACACAACCAGGCAGTTGGACTTTGGCAGCCAGCAGGACCCAGGCTGGTCAAAATGAAGAGGTGAGGGAGAGATGCTCATTTTTGCTCCCTTCTGCAATCTCCAGTCCCAAGGTCTGAAGTTTGGCCAGTCTCTCCTTGTCCACCCTTTATAACACCTTGCAAACTTCAGCTGTTGTGAGAGGCCTTTGTAGGAGGCCGATAAGAGACAAATTTCAGCTGGTGAAAATGCCTGTACTCTTTCTGAAATAAATGGAGCTACCCCAATTGGCAGTCACCTCATGCTAGAATGTAACAGCCATTAAGCTGTTATTATAGTTTGCCATAAACCATAAGTTTAGCTTGTGTACGGCTTCCTAAAGAAATTGTCACCTTTCTCCTTTTGGAAATGCTAGACCTCTTTAAGAACTCTGAAATGTATTGTTTTTCTTCTTCCTTCCTCAAAGTGTTCTTAAGCTTAACAGCAGTAGCACATTTCTAATTAAATGGACAGATAGGATGCTGATAACATCTGCTTTCTGTAATAAAAACTATTGATATTGTTGACCTGACAGATTATCTGCAATAGACAGAGCACAATGGCTGAATCTAAAAAGCAAGGGAGGAAGAGCAGCTTAGCACAAGAATACATATTATTATTATCTGTTTTTTTTGCCTTTTGGAATTATTAAGAATGATTATAGAAATTATCAGTCATATCTGCTTCTTGTTCTGGCGTATGGAATGGAAACAAGGATTGAATGTCATGAAGAACTTCCATCATTTTTTTTTCTTGGTGCAATGACTTTGTAAAGTGAGCTTATTTTTTTTTTTATGGTAGCATCTCTTATAGGAATCCCCAAGATTTATGACAGTGGATGCCGTTTTTCAAAATTTTTGTCCCATGTTGTATGGAGCAAAGCTTCAAACAGTAAAAGAATATCCTAATAATAATTGACATCTCTTACAAATGTTTTTATTCAAAAACCTTAGTATTCCTGTCAGCCCAATCCTGATTCCTGCTTAAAGTTATTGGTTTTCCTAGGTTTGCAGTAAAAAACTGGTCTTCTGGGAATTAACGTCATACAATTGCCTAGTAAATACCTACTTAGCAGTTTTACTACTATGCTTAAAAACCCAGCAGTCAAAAGTGTCATATACTTTTCTTAATTAAAGCATCTATGTTATGGTAGAAACACCGGTTATGTTTTGGTGTCTCAGAAAAAATAAGCTAAAGTTTTAATTTGGCCCTTCATGCAAGGACTTAAGAAAAATTAGGAACTAAATTCTTCCACATGGCATTAGATTTGTAGCTGGAGTAAACTGGCTGGAATATATGGATTTTAGGGTAACTCAGTTGATTTACACCATGGAGGTGGCCTCAGGTCAACCTCAGCTTTCCTCTCCAGGGCTGGAATATCATCTATTTACCCATTCCAAGAGGAAGCACCATCAAGTTGCCTGTGCCACTCAGTTTTGTGCCTCTCTGGATGTTTGGAGTTCATGGTAATGGCAACAGCCATTTATTTATCCCTAGCTACTGAATTTCCAGTGGTAAACAAACAAGCAAACAAAATGCTACTGTAGCAGATTTAATCTCTTCCTTTTGTTCCCAATGCCAAACAGTAGCACCTTATTTTCAGAATCTGGCCCACATCGTTTGCCAAGTATTCAATATTCAGAAGTTAGCTAAATACTTCAGCCTGAAAGGTACCTATGTTTTTTTTTAAAAAAAGGCTTAATGGAGGGTTTATCTGCATTTGCCAATAATGACATGAGTCAAGGAACATGGGCTTTGAAAAAGAAAAAACAAACAAACAAAAACCAATTAAATGTCTTGATGGCTGGCTATGCAGGACTATTATCTTTGGATTAGAGTTGGTTTTCTTTGTGAAGTTTTTCTATGCACAAAAATATTACTGCAGATGGAGAAATGAAAACAGAAAGTTAAGAAAGTTGAGAAATGTACCATATATACTTCAAATTACTGGGCATTTAAAAAAAACAAGGCAAAAATTTAATGGAAATATATTGAACTTTTATTAATTTTTTATTAACTCTTCCTGAAAAAACATTCTCTTTTCTCAATATGAACCAAGAAAGTTAATTTTAAATGAGATGGGATTTTCCAATAGCCATCTTGTTTTAATTGTCTGTCATCTCTCTAATACTTCACAATAGATTCTCGTGCCACCTAATATATATTAGTTTTTAAATTAAGCAGAGCACTGGTAAGACAACTTACTTGTTCATGGTATTCAGTAAGCAGGGTTTATTCTTATAGCAGCTATTTTTAGTTTATATGATAACATTTCTCCTAAATTTCACCCTAAAGAGAACTTTCCGGCCATTTCTAGGCTAAAAAATGTCTACCCCTGCTCTTCTCTCATTTCAGAGAGCCAAAACTTCAACAACAGGCCTCACAATTTTCCCAGCTTCCAGAGTTTCGCATAGAGCTGCTCTTCTGCCTCAATTCTGACTGACTGTTCTAAGGTAAAAGTTTGCTGCCCATCCAAAATAGTTTCCTGATCAAATCCCATTTTTTTTTGTCTCTGGTGATGCAAAACCAATAATGTGCTTATAAAACATTGTTACTCAAATTACTCAAAAACTCCCTGTTGTTTAGGTGAAAGCATCTATCAGTTGCATACCTGCTCTATCCTTACTCACATTAAACATTATTCTTAGCTTATGCTCATTTCCCCAAACATGCGGCCTCACATCCAACACTGTGTATAATTAACGCCTGCATTCATAGGTTGCTGATCTTGTGATGACTTGTGGCTGAAATGTCATATTTTATTTTCCTTCCTGTTAATGGCCATGTAAAATGAATAGTATACTGAACCTTAGAGTAACAGTTGAAAAAGGCACTTGTTTCAATATAGGAACACAAAGGACACTTTAAGCTACCATAAGACCTCTGGGTGACTTCTGATGGAAATTAAGTAACTTTTCTGATACTCTGCAGTACCTAAGAATACTTCGTATTTTACAATTCTAACACTGTGAACATGGGAAGTAATTACCATTTTTGAAATGGTGCTGTTGGCAGCAGAGGAGCCATTTTGAAAATATTGTTCTCTCATTAATACTGATCTTACTTTTTTCCCACATCATTAATGCATTGAACTGAGGTAATTTTGAATACTCAAATAAGTTTCTTGACAGACCTATGTAAAAATACTTATGCAAGATCAAAAAAAATGATATGTAAATTTGTATTAACTCAAAGGGTGGAGTCTTTCCACTAGATATGCATGTATGAATCCGATACCCAGTGTACAGAGGACTAATATCAATTATCTACTGCCAGCACATAAAAATATTAATGACCTTTTCACACATATGAAACATTGTAAAGCCAAAGTCATGGTTTTGATGCTGGGGGATGCTTATGAGAAGAACATGAAATAGCTACCACATGATTTTTTAAATTTGTATTTCTATGTATCTAGATATTAAGGTTATATAGATATTAATATTAAGGGTATATAGATATAACTGTATTTACGGAGTTCACATGGTATTTAAGATATGAATCACAGTCAACCACATCAAAACTTCAGTAAACATTGCATTATTTACTACATAAAGAGAAAATAAGAGGTAGTGGAAGGTGCAGCTGCAGATATTTGAACCATTGGAATATTTAATGAATTGCTGAACTCCAAAGAGATTACTTGGATTCACTCTTCATCAGTGAAAGACACAGAGCAGAGGAAAACAGTCAGATTTTGAGGCATGATGTCACTTTCCAAATGGAGACATGGTAGAAAAAGTGATTGATGGATATATTGATGTATAAAGTGAAAGAGATAGAAGGATCATAAGTGTACACATCGAGTGATGTGTATACATAAATATCTGTCTGCAGATATAATCTAGGAAAATAACTCCTCCCTCCTTTAAGTGTTAGTTTTAATCCTGCATTCTTTTAAATTTAGTTTCAAATATAGTCTTGTAGTTCCATGCATTACCCAGCATCCAGTAATGACTGCAGAGTTATTCTCAAAATTAATTGACATTCTCTCTGATGGCTTCATAATTGACAAAGTGTTTGCTTCAGAAAGATCTCACACACATTACTACTACGGGCAAAATTCAGCTTTGGGACCCATAACATTACTATTATTAGTATTAATAGTAAAATAGAAACATTCTACATCTCAGACTCAATAGAGTCAGAAACTGGACTGATATCTCCTTGAATGGAGCAGTTCTTAGTTTCTCAACAGGTACCAAAGAACAGGGCATCAGATCTGAAAGGCATAGTAGATAATGCAAAAAAAAAAAAAAATATGGCACACGTTGGCAATAAGAATACGGTATATATTACATTTTTATGTGTCCTTGTAGAATTATACTCTCAGTAACTAAGGCTTTGCAGTTGAGATACTGGTGGATATGGAGATACTGGCTTTGATGGAAACTATATGTTGCATAAAATACCCCTGAAACAGTGCTTCTCTGACTTCTGAAGACAAATAAACTGACTCTCAAAGGACATGCATCAATCTAATCACACATATGTAATCATGATAAAGTTTAATTAAAAAAGATCCAAAGCAAACCTTTCTCACTTGGCCACATCCTTGCAGTTTGTTATTTAGGAATGTTACTGAAACGATGATAAAACCAACCACCTTTACAAGGTTATAAAAAACTTTTATGTTACTTAGGTTATTCAAGTGTTGATCTTGTGCCACTTAGCAAAAACCCCAGCAGTCTGCTTCTTTAGTGTGTCAACACACTGATCTTTTAAATGCACAGGAGCCATCCTGCTGACCTCACTCTGGAGGAGGCACCAGCTCTCATATGGCCTCTGAAAATCCTTTCCATCGCAGAATGAGCAAAACCAGCAGCCGACAATCCTGCCACCACGGAGGAGCTCACCAAACCTCCACTTCGCTCCTCTGCTGCCAACAGCAGCACTGTGACTGAGGGTGCTTCACAGCTCATCTGGGAAATGAACTGCCGCTTGCTTTGTTGTATCTGCTCAGCTCTTTAGAAATATTATCACATTTTGCATACATGCACCCCTTTTGTTTTAAATATTAAACCCACTTGTTTTAGCTGAAAAATTCTATAACTGCATTATTTCACACAGTTTATAGAATTCCTCTCTTCTTGCCAAGATGAAATCTTGAAAACATGGACTTTCTATAAATAGAGGGAGGGTTACTGGAATTCAGTACAGAGACTTTGCACAGCCTAACACTGTCTGAACTTGAACATTCTTAATTCCAGTGGAACACGTAAGTCCTTCAGCCTTCTCTGTATGACCAGGCAATTTTTTCTGAGGATGATTCACAGCTCTTTAAGTCTTATTTTTCTTAATACAGGGAATGTTATATTAGCAGCACGTTCATCTCTGACAACTTTCTTATTACAGCCTTTGCTTTCTACTCCAAAGGCCTTGGGAGATGTCTAATAGCTAAACTTATGTTATACCTTTCCATCTAAATAGCAATAACTTCCATTAAGGAGCTCTGACAAACTTCAAAATCCTTCTAACTAAATTTTTAGCCATCTAAATTTTTTAAACTTGTTTATGCAACCAGACAGCTTTTCCTGTAAATTCATTTTTCATCTGTTTTTTTAAGTTGGCACCACCTATACAGCCCGATGCCCAAGTGAATGTAAAGCTACTATGATAATAACATATGCAACGGAATTTTAGAAACATTTCAGACAAACCCAGATTAGTTTCTTACTGTTGAATGCATGGACCATCAAGCTTTGTTCTGGCTCTTTGTTCTGAGCATATTAAAAAAAAAAAAAAAGGAATATACTCCAATATGCTTGATCACCTAGAAGTGGAAAGAAAGGGACAGACAAATCTAAAGTGAAACAGAGAGACAAAAACACTAGTTTCTCTTCCCCCTCCAAGCACTAAATGCTCTGCCTTAGGTCAAGAGGCTTACTTATCAGGGCTGCAGTGTGGATAAGGTTATGGAAGAAACTTGAAGATTATTATCTCCACAATTTAGAACATGAGACAGTAGATTTAACTGAAGTATGTAAGTTGTCTGCAAAGTAGATCCGATTTTTAAGGTACCAGTGAAGAACGAGCAGGTGGAACTTTGTTCTACATTGCATTGAGACACACTCCTAAAATCTTTTGTGGGGACAAAGTGCTCTTTATTAAAAGCACACTAGTTGAAAAACTGCCTTTTGAATCCCCAATTCTTTTTTTTTTTTTTAAAAAAAAATCTAAATCTTAGGCTTGACAAGCATTTGCATGATACAAAGAAAACTCCCCAGTAGTTCTATATGGATTTTTTAAATGGGTTTTGCTTTAAGGTCCAGGACAAGAGCAGTTTTGTTCCCCTGGAATTTTCAAAAATGTGGAAAATGGAAATTTTCAGTTTCTTCCTTTAGACCAATAAAATGTAAACTTTTTTTCATAGTGAAGATTAAACAAAGATAGGCTTGTGGGTGTTGGCATGGACTTAAAATTTAACTTCATGCTCAGTCCTAGTATCTGGGAGATGCTGTCCTGACACTGTAATAGTTACTGACTAGAAATATGTCTCATCTTTCTGAAGGGAGAACCCTCTCTGTTCTGCCTTCCAACAGTTAGCTTTCAGTGCATGGGTAACCTCTAATGGCTTGGTAGAGTCATGTGAAGGTTGTTCTCCTTTGTGTTATAGTCAGACCGGAAGCAAAACTGAAAACACATCTTTGTGTCTCTGGCACATACATGAGTGCACTCACACACACGCCTTTTTTTTTTTAAACTCCTTGTCACATATGACAAACATTGAAGCTAAAAAAGAATCTAGTTGTGATATCACCTTGGATATGGCTTGTCAAAGTACTAAACAGAGTGGGTCACTCACCATCCACAGTTTCAGCAGAAATTGTTGTTTGTCAGTTAGTGTTGTTCCACTAAGAAAGTTAAAGTGTCAACTCTGTTGCTTCTAGCAGTGTCTGAAAGAAACCCTGATACTGCCAGATTAGCAGGAACTTCAGCAGCACTAGCAGCCAAGAAGCCCAAATGGGCAATAGCCAAGGTTTTGTGTGCTGTCTCTCACACCTTGCCCCAGGCTCCCTTCTCACTATTACTGCAGACTTTGTAGACTTGATAGGACTCATGTGACTTTACTAAATATTTTCCTCAGTTTTTCCCTCTGGCAGAAGCACATACTGTACCAGGGATAAGGTTTGGTTCGGCCCCTTTGGCTTTCAAAACTTAGCTCTCCACATTCTTCGCCTATGGCACTCTCAGTCGCACAGGATTGCATTAGGAGAGAAACGAAACCTAACTATGGATCATTGAAAGAGAGGCTTGCTGTAATCCCTAAGAAAGTCGAAGATGTCAATACCATCCATCTTAATGGCTTATGTGTTTCTCACTGCACAGCTGCCAAGCAGTTAGCTTAGGGGGAGGAAGATGAATTTAATGGGACAAAAAGATCTCATGGAACAGACAGACTGTGCTCCCTGAGATGTTACCAGAAGAGAAGCCAGCATGGGACAGAAAGACCAGTCCTTGGTGTGGCATAAGACCGGGGGAAACATTCATTGAGGGTGAAAAGAAAAATCATTTATTTGCATGAGGAGAGATGAAAAATCTGTTTTCCACAGACGAGAAACAGCCAAAAGAAAGGGAAGAGCAGAAGAGAAAAGAAAACCTGGAGGACAATTAAAAATTACTTCTGTATTTGGAAATCTATGCTTCATAAAGTAATGGAATTGTTAGAAAATATATTACTGTACTCTTGCCACCATGACTGTTAAATACGGAAAAGAGTAGAAGGATAGCTGTTTTTTCATCCCACAAATTTAATTTTCATTAAGCACAAACCAACTCATTAAAATAACCAAAACCTCAGAAACAATTAAAGAAACTGAACTCCACAGGGTTCGGATGAAGGATCATACCAGAAATCCGTAGGTGGACATAGAAAAGGAATGGATAACTTTGTGAACATAACGATGTTTACAAGTTACCATTATTAAGTGGGATAACTGCATCCCTGCAACATTATGCTTGATGAATTAAAATGAAAAAAGAAGCCAGGAAGCAATGTAGTCAACCTAGATTCATGGTGGTGAAACTTTTGTAGCGTAAGAAAACTATTGTTAATATTAGTGTATATATACACAAGTCCTGATTAAGCCACAGTAAACTTGGGCCCATACTTTGTGAAGGGTTGTGAATCTCAGCATTACTACTTATTATTATTTTTATGTATCTATATACACCCACTCAGAGCCTTTCTGACCTGTGAAGAGGACTTCTAAAACAACAAATCACACAGATCTTAAACCCTCCCACTCGAGCCAATGACCCTGAGGGTCAGGTTTTTTGGTCTGATCTCCCTGACAGCAGCGTGCGAATGGCAGAAGGCAGTATGACAAGACCAAAACAATTCAGATAGCACGTTTCATCCACAGCGTATATTGGAATCAGCTGTCGGTCAACCTTTAGTTGCCATCACCACATGAGTGCTTTGAAGAAAAGGGCTATTCTGCTGCCACTTCTGCACAGGGGAGAAGCACCACACTAGAGGAATAGAGAGGCAGTGATGATATTTAGATAAGGCTTTTAGCACTTCTAGGACATACTCCATGATGCTGTCTTAGTCTGGAGTACCTTATCCCCATCTGCTTTGTGTCATGGTTGAGGTGTACTTGGAGGGCTCATCCCACACTTGAGAATGCTGCCCTCCCAAGGGGGACTCTTCTGCTTCTCAGCTATACTGAACTTGTTTACAAGCTTTAGAACCGTACATCTTTCCATACACCAAAAGCCTCAGGTACCATGGCCCCTCAGGAAACCACACATCTCAACTTGCACTGGCCAGCCAGCAACTACTACTTGCATACAGAAGGAATGAGGAAAGGAGAATGCACAGGGTGATGGCAACATACCTCCCCTACTGAAATCAGTGACACTATGACACCTACAACAATGCGAAGCAACTACATCAAAACCTTCCAGTTTCATTATGCTCAAGTCAAGTTGGAGACATTGTCTGCAGATAACAACCAGGATTTGTAGTTCTGTAACAGGATCCTCCAGGAAGTCCTTCACTCTGGTGAGTCCATGGATCTCCAAGCTCTCAACAGTGTAAAAGATGGTAAAGAGAAGTATTGCTCCTGAAGAGCATACCCATACAATTCTGCAGAATCCAGTTTCTACTCCAGATCAAGGCACTACCAAATATTTTCATTTTTAGTGTCATTCATTAATGGCCAGTTTTGGGCTTTGAATTACTTTCAATTCCCTCCTAAGAACAGCATAGAGGCAGAAACTGTGCAACAAGGATCCTTTCTGCATCATGTATCTCATACATTGCGGTATAGCCAGAAGGGAGGACCCATTTCATCCTGGTCTGTGACCTCATGCTGAGGATGGAGCCAGACACCTGACCCATCAGCAGCACCTAGCACATGTGGCTGGCAGGGCTGGACCAGAAAAAACGATGTGCAAAACAAGGCATGGCGAGCTCTGTAATTCTACGCCTTACATGGGAGAGAATTGTTTGGAAATGCTTTTGGTATTGTTAGAACATTTATAGATGCAACAAGTACAGAACTGGCAGCAGAGATGTGGACTATGAATTAGAAATGAAAGGCGATTATTCACACCTGAGTAATACCAGGTAAGTCAGCTTGCTTTGCTCCACAATAGAAGCCTTCATGATCTTTGAAGATCAGGGCATCAAGAAAGTGATCTTTTTTTTTTTTAGGCCTTCGTTAACGTATGGAATTTTACATCCTAAATAAGTGTATTACTGTTGCAGGGAGCTTGGAACTGGGATTACTCTCTCACTCAGACTACTGATTTTGTTCCAAGTTGTAACAAAAATTAAAAGAAATCAAAGTGTTCATCAAAAATTTTCAAAAAATATTTAGCTCAATTACAGTATTTCCTTTCAATTGAAGTCACCCCTCCTCAGATTTTGACATCTGAAGAAAATAAGACTTGGAAATTAAAAGTAATCTCAAAACAAACAAACAAAAGTGTGTTTTGATTTAATTTAACTGAATGTATCTGAATTTCCTAAACAATAACCTATTCACAGGAAACATTTCAGTCTCATCAGTGGATGATACAGAAAATTTTCAGCAAAATAGTTATTGTTGGAAAATGCTATCTCCCTCTAATTATTAACTCCATAGTCTTTTTATCTTTGAGAAGTTTTCTTCTCTTTAATCCCACTTAACCCCAAATCTGAAGAATAACTTTCAATTCATAATCCTATTGATGCATATTTTCAGCTCATACTTCCCAACAAGCAAGGTAAAACAGACAGTCCTTAAATATTGTAATAAAGAGATTTTGTACTGAATGACAAAGCTAGTCTCTTTATGATCCTAGTACTGGAGAAAAAGCTCTGAACTGATTATATTTCTTGTTTTAAATATTCATGTGACAATGTTGAAGAGAGAAATGAATATCAGAATGAAAAAATGACAAGAAAAAAATGACTACAAGAACTCTCTAGACATTTATCACAGGCCTAGAGGATACAAACCAATCAACTTCTAAAATCCGCTCTTTGATCGAGATGCCCAGTTAAAGCCTACATTATTAATATATGATTCTGTTTAAAAAGTCTATTAATCAAGCAGGGATGAATGATTAAGTGGATAAAGCACTAGCCTTTGACCTGACAGGCTACTTTCACAAATCTCCTGTGAATTCAATTCATAAAAAAAAGAAAAAGTATGCTTCGATAGCTGTATAAATTATCTCAAAACAATGGTTCTCATTGTTTTTCTGTGTCATTAAATGATTTTCATTTGCATGCAAGACTATCTCCATTATACGATTGCTAGGTTGATAGCTTGCTACAGGATGGGGGGTGATCAATAAAGCCTGTGTTGGTTGTGTTTTATCTAATAATACAGTAACCGAAAAAAAAAAATAATCTTCTTTCACTACTCCACTTTGTCTTCCAAGTCTTCTCTGGGCTTTTAGAAAGATTAATGAAAAAAGCCTCAACCCTGCAAACAGCTACATACACAGGAATTCTTGTTTTAGTGTGTTTTGATGGGATCTTGGATGAGGAGACACAGAACAGCTTGAACATATTCCAGCTTTAAAGCCCAAGGATCCTGAAACATTCAGCACTAAACTCTGTCATGCACTGCTACCCTCCAGGAGAACTGGAAAACCAAAGATTTCAATGAAGTGTGTTTTGAAGTGAGTATTAAAGTTAGTAACAAACTGAATATATGGTGCTCTCTAATAACTAGCAGATTCAAGGTATTTCATACTCTACTAATATTGCTTGTTTAGTTTCTTTAAACATGTATCAGATTTTTTCAGTCAAAAAAAAAATAAATAAAATCAGTGTTTCCAGTACCTATTTGCCCAGATGGTAGAGATAGGAAGGAGTTTATAAATTCTGGTGGTCAAAAGTAAGAAGTGGTCTGTGTCATTTAGCATCACATAGGAGATCCTGTTGACTGTGGACACGCAGGAGGCTACAGTCTCTGCTCTTTTTCTTCTTGTTGAGGAGAGGGAAGTGATTTTTTTTTTTTTTTAGGGCTTTGAACACTTGTTTCCAAACTAAATTATCCTGTAACACTAGCTCTATCTGCTCTCTCATTGAGCACTTAATTTGTCATCATGTAATATTTATTAAATCATATTGTAAAATACTTCTCAAACTTTTTGTATCCCACCAGAGGGCTCTCCCCAAATGTGGGAAATACTGACTTTATATAGACATGCAGCAATTATGGGCTTAATGTAGAAATTGTCCATTGAGGCTCTGTATCTCTACTATGCTGGTGCTTAGATTAGACCCTACAATGATCATCCTGTTTTGAAATGGGGAAAGTTATAAATACTATCTATAATAAAGACCCTTAGCAATTGTTGGGCTTACCAACTATAGTTACAAAGCAGTAGAATGTGCCAAATACATCTCAACTCAGGCCAGTATAGTATAGCTTCGTGGTCAGCATGCACACTTGTTCTTTAATGAAATACTTCGTCTGGGGGACATGCAAAATACTACCTAATCTATGAAGTCAAGTCCTAAATATTAGGAATTATTATTCCTAAATGTGCATAGAGACAACTAGCAACACAAATAATAGAAGTTCTGCTGATAAAGTAATGCTTTGTATAACATTTTGATAAATATATTACCATAACCAGTTTTACAGATCTCAACTGATTGGAAATTAATAAGCAATTTTGTTGTTGGTGAAGAGTAAAAAGAAAAGATACCATCTATCTCATGCTCTATCCCTAGATGAATGGATCCTGAAGGAAAAATAAAATGAAATATTTGTGTTATTAAAATAAGCAACAGTGGCCCTGGACACATACAAGTGCTGCATTATGTGCTTGTGGTCTCTCTGTAAAACAGAAATTTATATTAGTATACTGTAGAGAGGTTTTTTTGGTTGTGGTTTAGAATGGTATGGGCAACTGCCTTTTAAAAGACTGAAAATAACGTGGTCATTTGAAAGTGATACAATTTTTCTAACGACAGAACTAGTATTCCTCCTCACTCACTTTAGCATCAGAACTCTTGTCTACTTACTTTAACATCAGAATGTCATATTTGCCTAATCCATATCAAACCTGGTGGTTTTTTTTTTTTTCCCTCCTATCTGTGAGGTCCAAAAAGAAAATTGTATTGATTTCTGATCCTAGTGTTGTGATTCTGACGTGTTCCAAGACCCATTCAAATATCCCAGAAACTCTAGCAGGGATGACTAAAAATTTCCAGTCTTACTTTATGAATTAATGTAAAATTGCTTTCCTTCACAGAAGTATATTGAAGAGTCCCTTCTTCCTAGAAATGGTTTGAGGTAGATGACAAAATAGAGATACTCTCCCAACTCTCTTCCTTTTGGGCAAAAGAAAGAATGAAGAAGTCCATCTTACAGCAGAAACTGCGCTCAGATGTTTGAAGTATTTTAAAATAATATAGTCATTTCTATTCTTAACTGCAACACAGCCTGAGCAGAGATCTGATGCCTGGCTTTGTTACGTAATTAAACCACATAGTTAACACAAGAAGTTTCGCAAGTTACATCTGCAGACACTGCACAGACATTGGGGCATTCGCTAAGAAAGGTGCAAAGGTTTGACTTGGTTGGAATTAGGTGGGCACAGGAAGTGCCAGAATATTCAAGTTTTGATATGAAACACCTACTGGAAGCTATCCCACTCATGTTGCATCCTGAAGCAGTCTTTAGCTTTTTGTGGGTTCATTTCAGTACAATAAGAGAAAATGAAGCGCTTGATATGAAATTGCCAATTTCCTTAGAGGTACTCAGCCGTGATTCAGCAACGATTCCACCGAGTGTGGCTGTGACAAACAATGCGCTGCTGACATTGGATATGTAGTGACAGAATTAGTTACTTATGCTAACGAGTGAGTACTACGTAATTCTATAACTTCATGATGATAATCTGCTATAAATAATATCTGATACTAGGATATGTTATTGTCAGGTGGGCTCAAAGTGAAAGCTGCACCTACCATTCAGGTGTGGGATTTTAGTGGTGCCAGAGGAAGTATGAGGACAGTAGCCATCTCCAAGTGAGTTGTTTCCTCCTCCCGGAGATCTCAGCTAAGGTGCTGGGATGGAGAAGATAAATTAATGAGAAGGGTTACAGACCTTGAACACATTTGGGCTTATGGATACATTTTCAGATATGTGGAAAAAGAAGTGGAGTTCCCATAACCCTCACCTAACAAGGTTGGTCACAGAGAACCAAATTCACATGAAGAGGAAGCAGAGCATGCACATTTGCCATGAAGATTCCAGATTAGCTGAGGCCAAACCAATTTTCTTTGCATTCTTCATATTATGAGCTAGACCTGAACTGCTAATTCAATGGATAACATCATTAAGTTGTCACAGGCTAGATATTACAGAGGTCCAACAGCTGGGGAGCAGAGGAAGTAGAGAAGGTCCACTGTTCTCAGATGATCAGATGCAGAGGGACAACATGAAACAATATCAGATTACTGACCTACTTTTGCTTAGACCCTTGACTGGGGTTCAATGCTGAATCCCAGTGCCCCGAGTGCTCTTTTGAGCAAGAGCTCACTGACCACATTAAATATGTAGGGATAGATCTTAAAAAAAAAAAAATATTCAAAGATAAAAATCTACTAGGAGGGGTGTTGGGAGGCAGTTATGTTTGGAAGGAAAGGACTGAAACTTTAGTCAGTCCTAAAAGTGATCAGTTATTTTCCATTTTTCACAACATGATACCTATTTAATTGAGGGATTTTTGCTAGTCCCTAACTAGCAAAACTAGTCCCCCTAACTTATGAAGAAGAAGTGCCAAGTACCTCATTGGAAACAGTCTATGTATCTATATCAGATAAAATCCTTTCTTATTGTCCATCACAAGATTTGGAACTTGCATGTCCCCACAAACAGCTGAACTTCCTGACTGGATGTTGTCTTTGTAAAAAGCCAAACTAAATCCTTGCTTACACATCCTCCATATTCCAGACAGCTTCATATCTGAACTCATTTTTGACCTTTACAGATTAGGCTTACATGTGTGCTATATCCAGATGTATTTCTGCATTGAATTGCTGGACAATAACAACATTGTCACAATGATTAGGAACATTTGTAACATTTGTGAAATACATCTGTCATAGACAGACCTACTGACAGGTGGAACAGTAGTAGTGTCGACAGGTTTCAATCCCACTAGTAGAGATAGCAGTCAGTTCATTTAAAGACTGGATGTAAGTTATGAACCTTACTCCAAACCTGTTGTTACAGCTGGAGAAAAACTACTTTCACTCCGTTAGCCCCTCACAGGGTTCAGACTGATCTTTGAACTGGTTTATCTACTGGAAGCTGCAATGCTTTTTTTCCTTCACCTACCAACTGAGAAAGTGATCATCGCTATGTAAAATCAAGAGGGACCATACTTGGTTTTGGTACAGAAAGAAGTCTGAAGGAAAGAAAGACATTTAGAAACAAATAGAGAAACGCCCTTGGTGTTTTAGAAGAATGAAGAAGTAGCAGAAAAATTTTTTGAGACGCACTGGTCTGGGGACATACTAACTGAAATTCGTTTGTGCTATGGCTACCTCTAGAAGGTTATTTGCTTGTTCTCTTGATTTATGAGAAACATTTCTTGTCAAATGTGTAAGTAGGTAAACATAGGTAGTGCACACAATATTCAGAATTCACAAATGCCAAGAGAGGCTAAAAGACAAAATCCTGTATTCTTTAACTATCAAAAGTTCTGAGTATATTCGTAAGCCTCTAGGTAATCTTGAAAGGTCAACAGACTTGGATTTTTTTTTCTGCCTGAAGGGAATATAAGTTCCAGGGGATAGGTTTGTCTGCCTCTTGCCCATTGCCAACTGTTTAAAACTGCTGGAACTACAAACATTAAGATCAAATTAGGAATATTATTTCTGTTGAGTAAAAGTTAAAGTTCTTTATATCTACAAAGTGAACAATACTTTTTTACAAACTATAACTGGATATAGGAAAAGCTCAAGCCAAAAAAGTTTGGCTCAGGATCCAAACTTTGAACAACTCAAGGGAGCAAATTAATTCCAGATTGTGATTTGAGCCTGTCTTGCTATTAAATATGTACGTTTCCAAGATTACTGTTCTCACTAAGTATCATGTCTGAATACTGAAAATCAGTGAGGACTATAATGCTGTAAATAAGTGAAGCAAGGAAGCAAACTAAATTCAATTTGTGAACTCCTCTCCATGCTTTGAGGATAAATTTTAAAAAGTCACTTAACATTAGAAAAATTGATTATACTTTGACAACAATAATATTTAATAAATTTACTGAGCTGTTTTATGGTCTTTGCACAAGACTTATAGAGGTCGTTTCACTGGCGAGTATACTTTAGCTGCTTTAGCACACACAGAAAAAGTTCCCAACAATTTAGAACAGGATAGGAATTATGATGTCAGATCTAATTGAGAGTACAGGAGTGATAAAACAGAATTGCACAGGATTGCTTTGGAAAGGTTAAAGTCCCTGTTCTGCAAGTATTAAGAAAATTTTATGTAACAAAAGCAACAGGCAGGATTTCAGGTTTTTGTTTAAGGTACTAAAAGGAAGCATTTTGAGCTATTTTGTACCATTCAAGGCCTGGGTTTAATCCTGGTTCCAAAAATTCTAACCCCTGCAAATCCCAATCCCTTTTTGCATTGGCATCTAGTCCAGAGCTCCAGCATCTGACATTCTGGAGGAAATTCTCATCAACTAGAATCTGCTTCCCTCTACAAAAAGCACCAGCCAGTATTCGTCATTGCTGTGAGGATATCCTTCCTACCAAATCAGTGGGGGGAAAGTGCCAGACTATCAAGATTTGCATGAAATATCTCATGGCCTTTGAGTGTGCTTGTTTTGTTGGCTGTGGGAAATCATCATTCCTTACTTCTTTTACTCAGCCTTTAACATAGGCATCCCTGGTCATATTTGACCTACTGATCTGTCAAACACTGTTTTGATGAATTTGTTCTACTTTCACAACTGAAAAGAATTATCCTCTAAGGTAGGCTGATAGCCAGCTTCACCTTGGCTTCCATTTCAATCAACTATTTTGTTACTCATTAAGAAACTTAAAAAAAAAAAATAATCTGGCAAGATGGTTAAAATTTATGAGCCTGCCTCTCAATTCCAGATTATTTCCAGTTTGAATTAGGAATAAAAATCTGGCTTGATCAGCTTTTACACATTTGACGTTTCTATACTTTCTGCTGAGCGTCTTTGCTTCTCTGTCATTCAGCAAACTTTGAACTACATTTCTTATTTTAAATCTACTTAAACATGTGTGTATTGTTCTTAAATTCTGGTTCCACTTTGCTCTGTAAGGCTTTTATCCTTTCAGGATTGAATATCCCTATTGTCTATGCAGTATTTATGTACATCTGGTTGTTTCAGATACATTGCAACAACAAATTATTCATGTTACAAAGAAAGCTTAATATAGATACTGCTATAAATATTATTGGGTATTGTTTATAGTTACATGCCTGGTTTCTATCTAGTTCTATTGAAAAGAATGAATAGAAATCATATTTAACACTTGCCTGTGACATAAGCCTCAAGACTATGTGGTAAAAAATATCTATCGTTTGCAGCAGAGTGTTTGTCCTCACTCTGAGCACTGGTCTGATAAGGCAGGCTTAAATAATCACTTCCCCTTGCCTGGTTTAATTAAAGTGACAGTAAGTAAACACTGACTAGAAATCGATCAGAATCAATGGCCTTATGGCAAACTGGCAGAGAAAAATCTAGTGCGCCAGTCACGATCAGCCCAAAGAGCCGGTTTTCAGGCTGTCCTGTGCCCTGTGCCTGGAAGGGAAGAATTTAGATCCCGTAACGCTAACAAAAGGAGGGGAAAAAGACCCTGACTCAGCATATGAATGAGACGAACTGATAATAGACAAAAAGGCAATCCTAACAATCCACCTGACTGTTTTTACCCTAGTAGCCTTTCAAAAGAAGAACGAGTAACAATGTTTTGATATCTGCTGTCTGATTTTCAGCTGTTACAGCCGCCAGAGTAAGGTTGTAGGCTTTGGGTTTTTTCACTATACACTTACGCTAAACAAAGCAGATGTGTACCAGCATATATCCTGCTGTTTTGCTGCCTTGTTTTTCACAAAAAAATATTTTCCCTGTATCTGTCTTCACAGTCGTGCTTCAACTCTGCACTTACATATTCCTTTTCTCTACTGAGTGTTCAACAGCCACCCAGTAATTAATAAAAATAACTGGCACATGTCTCTCATTCCTACTTGTTTGGCTGATATAAGCCTGGTCTCAGAAAAGTTTAGGTGATTTGGTCAAGGAGAGCCAAAGCTCTGCCCTTTGGATCTCTTTCTTTGCCCCAGTCCCAGGACTTCCCTCTCCCTGTAGCACTACTTCAACATCTCTTCCTGTCTCTTTTTCTGCCTAGACACAAGGCAGCCTATCTGTTTCTGAGGTAGAATATCATCTTTGTCTTAAAAATAAATTAAGGTATATTTAAAATCTAATGATTGGATTTTACTCTTTATCGAGGTACTTTTATTTTCCTAACAAAAAGTTGGATTTTAATTTTATTTTTAATGCTTTTAATGCTAAGGAAATTACACTTCCAAGTAACTAGTTTGTAATTTGTGATCAGGCGTGATTCTGATAGTGAAGAAATTTCATTACAGGTATGGTAAAAAGAAGAGAATGCATGTACATTTGCATGTCCATGTGCAGGTAAATAAATAGTAAACCACATTGATAACAGAGGCCATTATAATTTGAATAAGATTATATTCTCTCTAGGAGAGATAAAGGGTAATGAAAGACAATTCAAAGCTAGTTTGTTATTACTTCATCAAATACCTCAGCCTCAAGCTGATAAAATTCCCTTGTATAGCTCCCATGAGACATTAACTGCAATGATGCTGCCAACCATTTGTAGTGATCTCTAAAAACATTAATATCACTATTTAAATGAGTTTGTGATGTAGTATAACAGAGGGTAAAGCTAGAGGTGAAACTGCTACATAAGCTTTCATAAAACGACTACAAGTGTGTTACTGGGCATGACAAAATGAATTATTTCCACAACAGACAAGTGCTCCAAAGAGACTTTAACAGACTTTTGCAGAAGGCAAGTTGGAAAATGTTCTATGAAGTAACTTTCACTGTCCTCACCACCCTCAATGAAAGCCAGAACTTTTGTTTTCTTTTCTTTTCTTTTCAACCAAGTAAGGAGTATCAGACTACCAACTGTTAAGGAGTTTGAGTCAAGCCTATTTGTTCCTTCTTTCCCTGGCATTCTGTCATGTTTCCTCATCCTTAATTGTTTTAAGAACCTTCCATTTTGTGGCCCAATGCCTGTGAAGATGTGGGCAAGCATTCCCACAACTGCCATAACAGTGTGCCTAGTGCAAAATTAAGCATACATATTGGTCTCTGCCACATAGTGACTTCAGTTCTCCATCTTTGAGTAGAAAGTAACTATCACAAGGGGCTCATGTCATTCCGAGAACAAAAATCAGAAGCGTGCCATGGTTATGCATCAAGGGCTTCAGAGGAAAATGTGTTTGGATCCATTATAGTGCAGATCCACACATTTTTACTGTGTTAATACCTCCCCTAGAACAACAAACAGACAGTTTCATATAGAATTAGGAAGTTGCTTGGGCTGTTGACTTGCAAAATAACTTGTAAATCTGGAAAGTAATTAATTCACATTTTCTGAACCAAGGAAGTGATGGGGAAAATAAGGCAAGTAGGGCAGCTGTTTGTCTTATTTTAGATCAAAATGTTTGTATACTTAAAAAAAAATAATTCATGCTTGACTACAGACTTATGTTAAAATCTTTTCATTGTAAGCCTATTAACTGAGACTTTCTCATGGGGAGTATTTCATTAACACTTGGAAAGAAGAGGGACAGAAGCAAAAGTACAGTTGTCACAGTGTGTCACTTGACAGGCTGTGAGGGAATTTAACATTCTTTGGTAGAAGTTCAGTCCCTTCCAGGAATACTTTGGAAAAGCAAAGTAATTTTGTTAAGGGCTAAAATAGGCTGGGCTGAGGGATGGCCTAAGGCACGCACATCTTCCCTGTAATGTTTAGGTTTGTTTTTTTTCTTTAAAAAACCACAACAGGGTTCAGAAGCTTCTTTCAGAATCAGTTACATGCCGGTACAGCACAAGGACTACCCTGCTCCAATATAACTAATGAATTAGTAAAATAACCTCTCCTCCTCAAAGACTAATAACATGGCTGCTGATCAGGATTTAGGCATTGTCCATGAACTTCAGTTATGAAACTCATGACTATCTAAGTTAAAATCAGAATTTTTTAACTTGAAATTTTATGTAGGAGATCTGTATTGCTTGAAAATAGTTATAATTATAAAACCCATGAAGGAACAAAGAGGTAAAGAGAAATTATTCAGGCCTTTGCTAATTTGTAAAGGAATGAAGAAATTATTTACAAAGCTTACTGCAGTATTTGAGGACAAACTTTTAAAGACCTTGTATTGTCTGGTTTACTAGCTAGCACCTTTATTTCAATGTCTGAAATAAAGTGCACATAATGGACACGAATGCTATAAAACATAAATTTTTATTTATTTTTGTTTTATTTGTATTTATTTGTTTTATTTGTACGCAGGGGTAAGTAATTTTTTTTCTCTCTTCTTCTGCCCATCTATAATACCTAGGACTTGATCAGTAAAATAATTCAGATTGTGTTAAATTGCCTTCCAAATAAAAAGTGTTATTGGAATCAAGAGGTTTTTGCCAGAATAAGGTCAAGGGGAATGTGAATTAGTATGGATATTAACATGATTATTCAACTATTAGTATTAACACAATAGGTTATTTTCCCCACAGGAAGGGACACTACAAATGTTTGACTATTTTGCGGGTTTGATTTTCAGTATCTATTTTATAGACTTCCTTTTGGAACAACAGGTGGCATTGTCTTGTCCTTTTTTTTCCACATTAATTGGGATTTTTATTTTCTTGAAGTGCAGAAAAAGATTCTTATTTTTAATATATATGGTCTCCTTCTCACATCCAAAATTAATGGTCACTAAAATAAAAAAATATCTAGTTGTAGTGAAATGGGATTTTCCTCTTCCAATCTGTTCTTTGTCCTTTTACAATTACTAAGTGACTGAGAATGTTGTACGTGTTGCAAGCGCTGTATGATTTTTCATTCAAAGCTGTGCCTTGTTCAAAGCTTACAAAATAATGAAGATAAGAGTGAAGTTGCAAGGAATAGCTTTCAGTAATAAAGATTTTTTTCAAAGTTGAAGTTTTTTGAAGACATCATACACGTTCCATATTCCTCATAGTGTTTTGTTTGTGTCGTGTATGGGCCCCCCCCCAGCTCACACAGTTAAAAGCAAATCTAACATGTAACAATAAGCACTGGGCCAATAAAATACATGTCCATCTCTTTGAGGACTGATATTTCAATCCCTGTCACACACAGAGGCAGACTTAAGAGCTTACTTGTCAAGATGGTTTCTGTCAGCGACTGAATCGCACCCTTCTGTCGAAGGCATGTTGCGCCAGGACTCTGGCAGCACTGACTGTTCTTTTGCAGCAGAGAGGTGACACTTGCTCTGCTTTTGCTTTGCTTCCAGGTTGTTTGTATGAGGAGTGACTGCTAAGTGGCGGTGCTCTTCAATGCAATGTGTTTAAGGGTATTGGCCTGACCCACCTAAGGAACTTCCCTACTGCACAAACCAAAAGGAGAAATAGAAGGAAGAGCCCTATGGACAAAACCCAAAGTGCTGTGAAACCAAGCCGAATTTCATCCTGCATGAGTACCTCAGGGTGCATTATACAGACAAGAAGCATTTCTTCTATAGGAAGTTTATCAGTTCACTAATATTCACACTACATAGACTTAAAATTTATACTATGACAATTGACAAAATCATTATGTTCCAAGCAGGACGTAACAGGAAGCCTGTCCTCATCGAGAAAATCAGTAAAATGTTTCCATTCACCTTGGTAAGAGCAGACCTAGGCACATAATTAATATCAAAAGCCAGGAAGAAGGAATTAACAAAAACATTTACAATATAATTGCCTTTGTAAAGACTAGACTAGAAACCAGAGACTGAAGGATTGTAATTTCAGCCATAGAGGCACATCTAGAAATTTATCAGTGTGACAGATCACACTTTCTAATGGTTTATGACTTATTCAAAAAAATACGGTTTAATGCATTTTCTTCAGACTATGCAGGGGTATTCTCCTTTGACATCAGAGGTAACTTGCAGGGTAAATCACCCTCCCGTGACAAAACTCTTGCAAGGCTGGAGTGAAACATGGAAGCTATGCTAAATTCATTGAGAGATTGCCTCAGTATTACTCTTCATAAAACTGAGTTGTGATGCAGATGGAGTGAGAAATGAAACTTTTTTGTTTTCCAACAGAAGACTATGCCCTAGCATCTTTGTTCTGGGCAAAAAGAAAAGTATCTGGGTGGCTCAGTGATGGGATTAAAGAGCAAGGCTGAGATCAGCCTCAAACCCCACCCAAACTGTAAAAGCCCCTGAGTGTCCCAGGAGAGTCCTTAGGACTCCCTCATCCCTCAGCTAAGGGCCATTCCCTCTACTTGCTTGCTTTTGCTTTGGCCTCCTTCCCAGAGGTACAGCTATGGAGAGGGGAGCAGAGGTGCCTGCGGCTAGCTAATTAGGGCACTTTGCAGGATGAGGGCAACAGCAGTCCTGGTCTTCCCTATAACAAAGCTCTTCTGCCTGTGCAAGTTATCTAAGGACAAGTCCCCTGTGTAAATGATGGGCACCTATGCCAGCTATGCCTTAGAAGAAAAAAATTGAATGTGCTATCCGCACATGAAGAGGCTATTTAGACATCTAAGTGCAGAACTGGCTTTGTGAATCCCAGCCCCACAGCTGCTAGCTCTGGCTTTTAGAGAGGCATCCAAGTTTCAGGAAAATGAGCTTGGATTTCAGCATTTCCTTTCATCAGTCTTTCCCCTGGTGCAGCCATGACAATCCGGGTGCTACCAAACCTCTTCCTCTGTGAGATTAAGCATCCAGCTGAGGTCTGTACATCCCACTTCCAAAGGTGGAGCCCTGCAGATCGGTGCTGTTACACTTATTGACCTTGACTGATGCTGCACCACAAGCCTGTCACAGCTGGTTTTAGTAGGACTATTAATGGAAGCCTCAGAAAATACTTATGAATCTTATCCCCAGCTGGTGATGGGGCTTTCACAATAAGAGATGGCTCTGCAAAATCAGCACAGATCCACATTTTCATTAAACAGTTCAGATGTTTTTCATGTTCAGCTTTTTCTTTCACATTGATCTGCAAAGCTTGGTGGCAGACCCAACTCCCCAGCTTTGATGGAGATTCAGCTCTTGCACTCACTCTCACCCTTGGAGTCTTCACAGAGGTGATATTGTATATTTTCCACAACATGAGGAGGGGAAAAAAAAAAAAAAAAAGGCTAAATGTATGTTTTAATGCCCCTAATAAATGGCATTGCATTATTCTTTTGAAGAGTTTGTTCCCTGGGGAATAGGTTGGGTGAAGATTTTCCAGTCATATCCCAGACCTTCTTAAAATCACAGCAGATATAATCAGTTTTTGAAATGCCCTTTATACCTGTCAAACTAAATAAGATTACAGATTTGTCTGCTCACAAAAGTGTGATGTCATATAGTCCCATTTGCTGCAGTTCAAGTCATTATCTATCTTGTCTGAAAGTGCAGTGTGCATGATCTGCAAGATCAATGTTGGGTTTGTTAAAGGGGAAAAACCAAATATGACAGTTGCTGAATTCTCAAATGGAAAAGCAGAAGTCAAGATACAGGGACAGCCATGTTTTATGGCATAAATTAACTAGAGACAAGTAATCTCCTAATCAGCAAGAGGCAACTAGTTTGAGGCAAATATCAGGAAACACAATAGGAGATGAGCATTGGAGGAGCTTAGCTACATGTTCTTCATTTGCAGACTGATAAGCAAGATCAAGCAGCAAGCACGAGAGAAAATAGCACACCATTTTTGCACATATAACCAGAGCTGCTCTTAACCCATCTCTCCAAGCATTCTGGGGGGCACCGTGCTTTTGAGTACCAACATTTCCCTCCACGCTGCTCCCGCACTAGATACACCTAACTGCAGGAGGCAACTGACTGGTATATAGCATCCCTGCTAGCCATAAGCTGCAGGGCTATAATTTGGCCTGTGGAAGACAACTGGAAATACTAGATTCAAAGGTTAAGAGACTGAAATGCTTTTAGGCAGAATCTTTAAGTAGCAAAAGAGTTTTTTCATGCACGGAAGAAGTTAGAGGGTCCTGCACCATATTGCTTTCAGATGAAGAGTTTTCCATAGATGTGCCTGAACTGAAACTCAATCTGGAATTCATGAGGGTGTGAAGAAATTAATATATGGACCTAGCTGTCAAATCGGTTCATCACTCAGGACCTGTTCCATTCTCTAAAATTTAGCATTTTCAAGTGTTGCCAATTATGTCCTATCATATTCCCATACTAAAAGCCCTCTTTTATTTTTGTTGTTTTGTCCTAGATATATCAATGATGGTTTATCAGCTGACTTGGTCTCAGGAAAATAGCATTGTAAAATGTCACTGTCTTTCTGTAAGCTTTCTCTGACTAGCAAGATGTTTGTAAGATTTCAGTGGAAGTCTCCATCTTGGTAGGAGGAACAAGGCCAGGCCAAGAGTATGAGACACAAAATTCCTGGTCCTTAATGGGAAGGAACACCCATAGAAATGCCACTCTGACTTTGCTTAGTGCCCTTCAAATTTTGCTGGACAAATCATTTCAAAAGACGACAATTTTAAGAATTTTGTTATTTTTTTGCAGTGACTTCTTACCACTTATTGTGTACATTTAATGATAGAAGTCAAAAGAGTATTGCAAGTTAGATGACAAAATGAAAGGGTAGGAAAAAGACTTAACTGGAAATAAAAATACTGAGGTAAATAATAATCTATAGTGAAATTAGTAACAGCTGAAAAGTCTATGAGGATACATGTGTATGTTAACAATCAAAATTATTTTGTAGAAATAAGTTATAAGCTCAAGATAGGCACAGATTCGCAGGGAGGAAAAAGTGACTCCTAGGTTTTCCATTGTTAAAACAGACCTGTGCTCCCTGTGTAAATTTCTAAACTTAACCCCACTGTCTCTCTGTCTCCCCCCCACCCCATGTGCTTTCTGTATTTGTGCTTGACGCAAGCATCTTCAACAATTGCAATATTATGGTAATTTATTAGCATAGATTTAGAACAGGTGAGAAAAGACATGAAGTTTAGCTCAAAAACCCCGAAGAAAATACTGGGGAAGTTCTGTGTCTGCTTTGGGGCAGAATTCTGCCTGTGTTTTTGATTAGCAGAGCTCTCCATAAGGATGCACTATGTTGAACTGAGATGCCCTTCACCTCTTTTCTTAGAGACCAGGGTATTCCTAAACCAGCTTGGCTCATCTGTTTCTACAAATAACACTTCATGAGTGCTCAGATACACTTGACTAGACAGAAGGGAATCTCTTAATTCCTGGTATTCAGTATGGACTTGGCTATTTTACAGAGCATTAACCATACAAAATGTTTTATTTATTTTACTGTCAAAAAAATGTATGGCCTGCCAACTTTATCTCAAGTTCACTTCAAACTGGCTTCACCCTTGCATGTGACTTTCTGACAGTATTAATCTCACAGGCTGTATGTACCATAATACACATATTTCTGGCTGTTAAACTCAGAGGGTAATTCCTATTTTCTTCCCATACACTTATGAATGTTTTCATTTCAAATTACTCATGAGCTATAAGCTTATCTTCCATATTTTTCAATGAAGTCCTATACTGGGTCACATTGTTTACCAAAATCTCTGTCTTTCG